>NC_071116.1:4430000-4625000 GCF_024256425.1 Clarias gariepinus | reverse complement strand
TTTAATTGCTCATTTATGTAGACTTACAATGACTGCATATGTAGAGATCTGAATCCTAACACAAACATCACATTTGAACCTTCACTCGAAGAAAATTTTATTGACCAGACCTTTTTAAATTTAAATTCAATATGGCATGGTATGGTGGGTTTTTGCTGTTCCCAAAATGTCTGTAGTTTGTGAATGAGTGTGTAAATGTTACGGATCTTACCATAGTAGTAAAATAGGAATAAATATAATGGTAATAAATGGTATAAACCATTGGCATCCACAAACACTAGTTGGACTACAGAGGTTCGTAAAGAGGTGATGATGGATGGAGTTACAATGACTGCGTATACAGCTACCTGAATCCTAACACAAACATGAAATTCCGATTTTGACTCAACAGAAGGAAATATACAAGGCCCTCAACATTCAAACTGTCCATGGGTTTAATGTAGTTCATGAAAACTGACATTAATATAATTGAAATGCTATAAAAAATTTAATTGCTTATTCATATTGACATGCAATGACTGCGTATACAGAGATCCAAATTCTAACACAAACATGAAATTCGGAAAATTTGATCGACTGAATCTTTTGAAACTTTTATTCAGTACCCCTGATATACGGGGTCAGCACTTGGTTTAGGGGTCAGCACTGTCGCCTTGCACCTCCAGGGTTGTGGAAGGAATCAGATGCCACCACTTTCTTTTCAATTAACCAGCTGTTAATTAGTTGTTGTTGGTCTTTCAGCTGCTCCTGTCGAGGGGTTTCACACAACAACGTGGCACAGGTTTTACCCGAGCTTGGGATCAGCCTTGGCTGGGGTTTGGGCACTGGGAGGTAATCGAACACATGCATTAATTAGTGAGTGTTAATGATTTGGGGGGAGAAAAAAATCTAAAATTTAAAAATTTAATTTCATCTGGATTTCAATGAATATTCCCAAGGATCGGGGTATCTTTTCTAAATTAGTAACATATATAATATAATATAATGTTTTTCAATAGGAACAAATCCTTCCATTGTATTAATCCAGTTTGACAATTTTATGTAGGGGGAGGAGCCTGTGGTCATGTCAGAATTTGCATATTCGACGCTGTTTGGCTGAAAAATGAACGACGAGTGACGTAGATGAAACGCCTGGAGGCGCGAGGACACCCTCATTCACTCACACACACACACACACAAAAGGAGAGAGACGCGCGCGCGCTGAAGTTGACGCTGTAGGAAGAGATAAAAGTCGCGTTTAATCGCGTCGCGCGCTAGTGCAGAGCCACAGGTGCCGCGTGCACGCGCAAGAGAGAGAAAGAGAAAGAGAGTGAGACGCTCGCGCTGCGTAACGGAGCCGGTGAGGATGGCACGCGCACACTGACTGTCGGCAGGTAAACGCGCAGCTTCGCGTCCGCTCGGTGTGTGTGTGCATGCATGAGTGTGTGCGTGACTTAAAAAAAAAAAAAAAAGCTTGCTCTCAAACTGTTGCTCCTGCTGAGTGTGTGTGTGTGTGTGTGTGTGTGTTTAAGAGAAAAGCATGAACCAAAATCTGCTGATCCAGAAACACATGAGTGTAATGAGACACCTTAATGTGCATTAACACTAGTGTGTGTGTGTGTGTGTGTGTGTTTGTGTGGTCGCTGTTCAGAACAGATGGTGCTGAACTCGGGTTGCGCATCAACTTCCTTAACTCAGGCAAACCACAAACGTGTAGTGTGTGTGTGTGTGTGCGTGCGCGCGCGCTTCTGTTGTATCCATGGATAATAATGTTAATGATTTATTTCCAAAATCCGAAAATTTTGTGTTAAATTAAATAAACTAGTCCACTTTCAGTGAAGTGCTTTATCCTGATCGGGGTCACATTGGATCCGGAGTTCATCCAGAACACACTTGCATTTACCCAATTTATCATGCAATGTTTTTTTGAGAGTTGGAAGGAAACCAGTCAGCATGGTGGTGTAGTGGTTAGCACTGTCTGGGTTCGATTCCCATCTCAGGTTTGGTGTGCATGGAGTTTGCATGTTCTCGCTGTGGTTGATGGGTTTCCTCTGGGTGCTCCGGTTTTCTCCCACAGTCCAGAGACATGTTAGGCTAATTGGCCTGATCTGCCCAAATTTGTGAATGAGCATGTGTGTGTGCTGATCCTGGGTGTACCCTCACCTTGTGCACTACTGTTAGTTTCCTGGGATGGGCTAAAGGCCCCCCGGAGCACAGCATAAAGCGGTATAGATGATGAGTGAGTAAGTGGATGGAAACCAGAGAACTCAGAGGAAACCTACACAGACAATTTGTGTTATTCTACATGGACAGTATCCTGAACCCAGGGTTGAATCAGAGACTCTGAAGCGGTGAGATAGTAACTGCAGCGGACCACCATGCCACCTATAACAGAAGCAGAATATTGTTGTTCCGTATATTTTAAATTCCTGAGGTTTTAATCAGAACCTAGTCACCTATACAAAAAGTAGTAGTTCTTTTGATAGTTTAATGTTCTTAGCTTTCTAATTTGGAAACATACTTACTATTTCTTCTTTTTTATGCAGTAGGCTTAAAAGAGAAGGTTTATGTATATATAATTTTTTTTTTCAGTGATGCCAAATGGGGGAATACTTTTTGATTTATTATGATGGGCGACACTTTAATAATTTTATACCATTCTACAAATTGATCTTGGTTATTCACGGTTATTCACGGTTTACATGTAAATGTTTATTGATTGAATCATTGTTTTAAAGAACTTTTTTTTGTCACTAAAAACTCATTTACTCATTAACACTCATTAAACTATAAGACAAAATGTTAAAGTGTCATGTAAAAAAGTGTTTTTTGCGTCCTCACTAAAATTCCATTGTAAGAAAACATACACCCAACTATACATTTAACCCTTGTTTATACCAAAAAATATCATATTAATTATACTACCAGTCAAAAATTTGGCCACACCTTCTAATTCCATAGTCTTTCCTGATTTTTATTTCTCTCTACTCTGTAAAACAATGCTGAAGGCGTCCAAAATATGCAATCTCTAAAATTTGAACAGCTGATTTTGAGAAGTGTCTGTTACTTCTGCTTTGTAAAGCTTCATAATGGCTGTAATCTGTGGTGCTGCTTGCTAATTGGTGATTTCTGAGGCTGGTAACTCTAAATAAACTTCTCCTCTGCAGCAGAGGTACAGTAAGGTTTGGTCTTGCTTTCCTTGGATTGTCTTCATGAGAGACCGTTGATGAGCCGACCTTCATGCCTTAAAACAACAACTGACTGTTGTTGCTTAATTAACTAATGCTAACAGTATGTGGTGGGCCGGGGTTAGGCCGGGGTTAGCTCAGTGGTTAAGGCATTGGACTACGGTTCAGAAGATCCCAGGTTCAAACCCCACAACCACCAAGTTGCCCCTGTTGGGCCCTTGAGCAAGGCCCTTAACCCTCAACTGCTCAGATATGTAATGAGATAAAAATGTAAGTCGCTCTGGATAAGAGCGTCTGCCAAATGACTAAATGTAAATGTAAATGTGGTGGGGTAGTGGTCAGCCCGGTGGCTTTGCACCTCCAGGGTTGGGGTTCGATTCCTGCCTTGGGTCTGAGTTCTTCCCGTGCTTGGTGGGTTCCCTTCCACGGTCCATTGACATGCAGGTTAGGTTGATTGGGGTTCCCAAATTGCCAATATATCTCCAGTATCTGTCGTCCGGATGTCATGTGGATGGAGAAAATATATTTTTTAAAAAGTTATAGTTATAGATGGCGTGTCCAAACTTTTGACTGGTACTGGTGCAAAATCTGGTAATTGTACAAGTGCATGTTTGTCGTTAATACCTGTGATTAGTTTTGTTTTGCAGTGTCAGCACAGTGACTTTGGTCTCCCTGCACTTTATTTTTGAGTAATTTCTCTCCTATAAAACATTATTGATTCTTGTGAAAGGCATATTTCTGAGCTGATGGTTTAAGCTCGAGTGTGTTAGATGAGCAAAAACCACAATTTTTTATGCAAGGACTTTAATCTGCTTTGCCTTTCCTCTCCGTGTGCTATTTTTCTGAGCAGATGTTTATGGGTAAACCTACAAAAACACTCCGGCTTTGGTGTTACCTAAAGTGTGATTTCACTTTGACAGCAGTAGTCACAGAAAAAGAGAGAGATAGAGAGAGAGAGAATCGAATAAAAATCACTGCATCGGAATTAGAACAAAGTAGAGCCTCGACCTGTAGGGTTGGATTCATTAAGAATTCTCATCCTGTCATCGTGTAATAACGAGTTCTAACGAGTGAAACACACTCTCCAGCTCACTCTTGAGTCACTGTGCTGTGAGCTGTGATGTGCATTCTCTTATTTTGTTGCCTCTTTCACTATGGTAACAAGGAACCGTTTGTGGCTGATATAGTCAGGCATCAGGAGGACTTTGTTGCTGGTGGCTCAGATGCATCAGCTTGTGGGGGGGCATAATCACTCCCACTCACTTTTAGAATAAAATGAGCATTAAATCAGCTGAATAAAAGCACCTGAATGCTTTCAACGATGATCCAAGGTTAGTCAGTTTAGTGCAGGTTGAGTGTTAATCAAGCCTTATAAAGAAGTATTAAGTGATGAAAAGGACAAGGAAAACCTGGTAATGAACATGATTATTATATTAAAAGAGCTATTTAGTCGATATGTAATAACGTACCCAGCAGAAAAATATATAAATATGTTAATAAAGTAAGGTTTTAAGGTGTTGTTGGTGGTGCACCTTTTGTATCTTCAGCACCTGGAAATATGTACAGGTAGTTTAACATTAAAACTTTACCTAAATTAAGCCAAACGTTGTTGTGGACAGCTGAAAATCAGACTTGTGTACTTGTGGAACATCCCTTTCCAGCTTTATTCTCTTTGTACTGTTATAACGATCTTTATGCTACTGGGAGCGCTTTCCATTGGATTTTGAAGCATCAGTGAGCTCAGGCTGGGATGTTGAAATGTCAAGGAGACCCCGGTTCTAGTTTATCCCAAAGGTGTTCAGAGGATTGACCTTTCACTACAAACTTAACACAGCGTGTCTTCAAGGGGCTCGCTTTGTGTAGAGGAGCAGTGTCTTGCTGGAAGACTTTCAGGCCTCGTTGTTCAAATGAATCCAAAGACATTGTATACAACTGGGTGAGATGGAACATTTTATGATTAGGGCTATGAGTTTTAACCCGTTAATGCATGTGATTAAACTAGAAATTTTAAGTGTTACTCATTTTTTCAATATGGAAATTAATCATGTGACCAAGTTTGAACCTAATGGCTTCCCACGATCACAGCGCTGTTTATCTGGCTGTGTGTGATTATGGCACGTTTAACACGGATAATAAGAAGACTGAGGAAACATCACCAGGTGTGCGGAACGGTAATGAAGTTTAATTTTAAAACCTGATGGAAGTTTGGATAAAATGGTTCCCATTGAAGCTACCTGTACTGGGAACTATCTTTACAAAGATGCAATAAACGTAAGCTGTGGGAGTGGTGGCTCTGGTGGCTAAGGATCTACAGTAGGTTGTTGATTTTTAGACCAGAGGATCTGGGTTCGAGTCCCACCGGCGGTGAGATTGTTTGTCACACCTCCATATTCCCCAGCCGCTCCATGCAGTGCCGGTCCCATTCGAGAGATTTTGCTTAAACTTTGGTAAATGTTCATGTTTGAGATATTATAAAACTGCGTAATTTGTTTCCTCTAACCAGCTTGTCAGGCATTTCTTTACTTCAGCACTGCATCTTTATATTACATGTAAATCTGAGTATTTTAGAATTGTGATTAATCTTAATTCATCATAGACTATGGTGATTAATTACAGTAGATTAAAGTTTTTCATTAATTGACATCACGAATACAAGAATGAGTATATCTTAATAAAATTTCTAAAATATGATTACCAAATATATATTTTAAGGAAGCAGTATTAAGTCTGATTAGAAAACAAATAGCTCCTCACACATCCTCACACGTAACAAAAACTGAAAGCAGAAAAAGAAAATACAAGATCCAATACCTTCATTTTTACCTGTTTTGCGTTCTTTCTGAGAATAACTTCACTTTCAACTTTAACAGCATTTATGACATTTATACAGTAGCCGAGTAGTGCAAGAAAAAAAAAACTTAATAACAAACAAATTAAATAAAAAACAAACAAACAAACAAAAAGTTGCCCCATATCTTGAGTGACAGATGTCTCTTCCAATCAGGAATAAGAATTTCATTTGCACACCATACCTACTGTACCCTTTTCCGGTTTGCCTGAATTGTTGTTGTGGTTTAAAATTTGGTATTTTGTTTTTGGAAATGTCGATGTGTTTTCTGATTTGTCATGTTTCCGTTTTTTGTTATTTTGTTTTCGGTTTTGTCATTTTGTTTTGCACTTCTCGGCCATCGTACATTTAGACAAATGCTAGGAAAAGTAGCACAATGATTTAACATGTTCAAATATCTTCCCGCCGTAACGTTTACAACAGTTGCAGATTCGATTCAGTCAAAGAGTACCGTCAAGTGTTAAGACCTTGAAGAAATTTGCCAAAAGGAATAAGAAACTCTGAAACTGATCTCTGAAACAAACAAAAAACAAAAACAAATAATCAATAAAAAATAAGAAGCAGACTTTCATAGATGGAAATGTAATTTAATTGGTATTCTGAAGAATCATTGTCGAGGAAACTCTCCAATCACAACGCCATGACCTTCTAATACTTATGTGTGTATGTGTGTGTGTGTGCGTGCGTGTGTGTGTGCACGTGCATGTGTGTACAGAGATAAGGCTTTGAAAAGTAGGCCCTCTTTTTTCTTTAATCGAAAGGTTTGGAATTAATTTGATGTCCAAAGAATACCTGAAAGGAGCTGTGATGAAAAGACTCTCTTCTTTTTCTCTGCTCCAGGTTCATGGAGTGCTTTTAAAGACATTGTGTGCGTTTTCTGAAAACTGGAGCCCTTCAGCTGGAGCCCAATTCCAGGCGCAACAACAAGAACCACAAAAAGTGTTTGATGATGAAAAGGAGAGCAACCATGAGAACTGAAATCATCTCTTGTGTCTTTTAAACAGTGGTGATCATCGAGCTGTAAGGATGGCTAAAACCTTCTACAGACTGCAGCGCTTTTTGAGACAGGCCCAGCTGCTGTTCCTGTTCCTGGGCGTGGCTTACATCATGGCAGGAAGTGTGCTGCTGCTCCAGCATTCCAACGTGGCCTCGTTTCAAAAAGGAACATATCCGCCCTCGTCGTTACCCTCTGTACCGCTGTCCCCTAGATCCCTGGAGGCGCCGAGTGTCAGCCGGCACCACAGGAGACCTGGAGCCACAGCCATTCAGGATGTGGAAAATAATCCGGATCTGTCGGGGAGTAGAGCGGACCGCGAGCGCTTCGTATCCCGGAACTTGAAGATCAGGCATCTAAGGAGACACTGGATTCAAGGTCGGGGAACGGACCAAGAGAACTCGACCGAACGCAATCCATCAAACAAGGACACCAGACATCAAGGTACGGCCTGAATTACAGTATATTAAAATTTTCGTTTTTTTGCTCGCTCTCAGAATTGATTGTACATTTTCCTTTAAAGGAACATACATCGGGTGCTTCATAAATGACGACAAACAACGTGCGCTTGGAGGAACCGTGCTTTACGACTTCAGAAAAATGACCAGCTCCTTGTGCCAAGACACCTGCTGGGAGAGGTGAAATTTTGGATATAAGAAAATCTGTGTTTGTTTCATATCCATCCCACTCTGATCATCATACTGGGCATTCTGGGCAATTTACAATGAATTCATCACCTCTAATAAATAGTAAGTTATAATATTATACTGCACTGTATTATAACTAATAATCATCTCTGTATAATTATCAGGCAACAAATATTCAATAATTCTAAAAATCATTTCAGAGATCATCGCCGAGTGCATCGAGCAAACTGAATGATATGTAAATCGTTCACTGTTATAAATAAGACGCTATTAAAGTGGATCATTTTTGGCTCGTAAACCATCAGTCTTCGAACACACAATGTTAGATGCTCATTGCGACCAACAACAAAGTTCTAGCAGGGTCATAAATCCTTTATTAAAAATCTCTGAGCGTGAGTCTGAGCACGCTTCAGTATGATACCAAATTCACAGCACAATTACAGATATAGTGGAGAAATGAAAATAAAAGATGCTAATTTGCAGAAAATCATTTTGAAGTATTTCATTTATTTATTTATCTTTTGTACAAGCCAAGCGCAAACTGATTGATGCCAAACACAGAACGCTGTAATTTTCTTCTATCGCTGGTCTATCATTAGAGATTCTTTATTGTGTAATCTGACATGAGGGACACGCATTACTGCGCAGGATTCATCTCGTACGTGTAACGATGTGCTATTTACGATTTGTTTTACAGCATGAATTACTTACAGTGCGATGCCTTGCAGAGCTTTGAGAAGCATTATCGCGAGGAATCGTTACAAAGCCATGTGGTATAACGTTCGCAACGCTAATGATTTACGAACGTATGCTTCTTGCAACCGAGGATAAAAGCAGGCAGTGTTTGGGTAGGAGGCACAGGTGGCAGAATACAGACCCTCTGTGTTGGAGATGAACCAACATTTCTGTGGATCTTTTATTTCCTGGATAAAACAAACAAAAAAAAAAAACATTCAGAACACACAGGGACTTTGGAGAGCCCAAAGCTCTACACTAAAAACATCCTGACCACTCATAAGCAAATCGCCGGAAAAGGTTAATACTCTTGTCAAAAATGGGACATATTTGTCTTAGGCATACTTACACCTCCTAATTACACTGTCAGCATCTACGCTCCCACTCAGAGCCAGAGAAAGTAAAGAACCGTCATCCAGACCCACGCTGCCTGCTCTGCCAATGATGCATAATTAATACCACTGAAACATAAAAGCTCATTGTCTCACAGAGCTGAGGAAAAACTTTCCCTGGATTAGATAATGGGAGGTGAAACAAACTATGTTTGTTTTTAAAGACATGGTTCTTAAAATGATATGGGTTGTATAAGCTTTAAAAAAAAAGGTAGCATATTTTGGTCTTTTTTTAACAAGTGAACATCAAAGTCATATTTCAATATTTTATTTAACCTCATTTAGCTTTTATCACGATGCAGACTTTGGTCCGTGTGTAAAAATGTGATATCCTGGTGATTCAGTACATTCAGGTCGTCAGCTGACTTCATTTTATTGCCACATAATGTTGCTATAATGAGACTAGACCTGAGCAACTGAACCAACCCCAGATTGGTGTACACTAAACACTATGCATGATGGGAGCATCGCTTCATGCACTTCCCTTCTTACCCTGACACGCCTATTTTCCCATCACTCCAAAGTCGAAGCTTTATCCTCCCCAACAAACTGAAGCCTTTTTTCCCCTGATGTGTCTCACTAATTAAGTGGTTTTCTTATGGCCACACAGCTGTTTAGTCCCAATCCTGTGAGTTCTAGTCATTCTTAACCATAGCCCTGATTTCTACTGCTGATTTTTGAAGTGTTTAAGTGAGTCATTCGTGATTTTTTTTTCCCCAGCCACCCTTCTTCTGTGAAGTTGACAGTTCAGCACTATCCCTCCAGGTTTTATTAATGCGTTTGACATCTCTTATCCCATTTCCATTCATTTCAGCCTCAAATCCTCTAAGCAGGCCTTTCTGAAAAGGTGATTTTTTTTTTTTGACCAGGCCTTACAGGTCTCAGAGGGACCCCAGCGTCTCTGTTAATGCCCCAGCTGAAATAGCCTTAAGATGATGCATTTTGTCATATCTCTAATTCCATTTGTTTTACACCTTCTCGAATGTGCTGTATCAGTGTCCATGTAAATGAAGTACTGTAATCCACCCCCCATATAGCCATGCGGATATAATGTTTAAGACCTTTTCCCATTGCTGGTAATGGTTTTGCTGGAAAAAAAAATCAAAAGATAGCCTTTTCAATTAAAAGCTGAAAAGCTTTGATAGCCGTCTCCAGTTGGCCTCCGCTTACGACCGCTGCTGGTCTGTCTTACTTTATCTTGGGTATAGAGGTATCCCTGTTTGCCCAGGGTGGTCCAGAAATTTCCTGCATTAACAGTTTTCTGTCAATATCGTAACATACTGTAAATCTGTAGATGTTTTAATAGTTGAAAGTATAATTGATTGGCCAGTTGAAATAATTATAAAGTTAATTATGTAAAAAAATTCAGCCAAAATAGTTGAAACAGAGTAAAAAAAGAGAGAAAGTATAAAGGTTCTTAAAAATACTGCTTGTCTTTGTCATTTCAATAAACAATAAAGCTACTATAAATACAGTGTCCAGTACGGTGTCCAATCACCTGTATTGCTTGTGCGCCCTCTTGTGGTGTACAAGTGAATAGCTGTTTGAACTACAGAGAAATATTATGTAAAACAAACATTGTTGGCAAAATGTTTACATTTTAATTTAGTTAAAAGCTTAAATAATGGTTAATTAGTAAATTATTTATCATTAAAATCCCTGAATGCAACTGTTTAAAAACCCAAATCAAAATGTTGATGTTCATTTGTTAGAAAGCAACCATAAACAAGCACTTTAGGGAAGACTAATAGCTTTCTCTGAGATGTGACAGTGTGCAGTCCACTCAACAACATTACTGGGTAAAATAGAAAGCCCTCATGAGAATACCTTTCTAACTCAGGTTGCTGGAGATGCTGCTTGATAATAAACTACTTTTGTGCCCTCTCTCGTAACAGAAACGACAGAATGATAATCTGCAGAAATTGTTTGCAGAGTAATCAGGAGAGTGAATCTATGAATCTAACCCATTCACATTTTATACACACTCACATGAGAACACTATTCAGGATTTTGCAGTCCTGATTAAAAAGTGATTGGATAATAAGCTATACTGAGCAGGGCAGGGGGTTCACATCCCGAACCAAAACCGAAGCCATGTTTAGATCTGATATTTATTCTGTTGTTCTGCCAAAAAACATCATAGCACCAAAAAAAAAACATCCCTGTACTATATGGACATACATATATTGACCAGCCACTTTAAAAGAAAACCTTTATTGCTGCTCATTTATGCACAAATTCCATTGGCCATGTACAGTCCCGAGAAAAAGTATTTGCCTCTTACTTATTATTATTATTTTGTTTTTGCACATTTGTCGCACTTCATCATCATCATTCGAGATCATCAAATAACTTTTGGTATTACACAAATATAACTCATTAATATAATATAATATAATATAATATAATATAATATAATATAATATAAAGCAAAATATAGTTTTTAAATGATGAGTTCATTTATTAAGAGTAAAAGCTGTCCTAACCTACACTACCTGGCCCGATGTGAAAAAGTAACTGCCTCCTAATAACCTAATAACTTCTTGTGCCAAATTCAGTTAAGTTTTTGCAATGGCTTTCACATCACTGTGGAGAAAGGAGCATAAGGAGCCTGTTTAAGGATTTAAGTCCAGACTTTGACTAGGCCAATCCAAAACCTTAAGTTATCTTTTCCCCCCGAGCCATTCAGAGGTGGACTTGCTTCTGAGAGAAGAGGATGAAGAGGATAGGGTTAGATGGAGGCAGATGAATCTCTGTGGAGACCCCTGAAAGGAAACAGCCGAAAGACAAAGGAGAAGTGGGTTTTCCCTTTAAAAGACTCTTTCTTTTTGTTGAATCTTGAACTTTGACCTTAACTGAGGCCTCATGCCTGCAGTGCTTTAGATGTTGGTTAGGGTGTGTTTCATGAGCTCCTGGGTGAACGGCTCCTGACCGTTCACATTTGGAAAGGTTCACCAGTGTTCCAAGTTTTCTCCTTTCGTAGATAATGGCTCTCACCGTGGTTCACTGGAGTCCCAAAACCTTAAAAATGGTTTAGTAACCCTTCCCAGACTAAAACATGTCAATTGCTTGTTTTTGGATGTCTTCAGATTTTTTAGATGGTTGTTTTGTTGTTTTATTTAAGATCTTTTATTGTGCTTTACTTTGTCAGACAGGTTCTATTTTGATTTAACATGTCTGGCTCTTGCCCAGGAAAGGGAAATTATTTCAGCTTTTCAAAAATATTTTCTGATATTAAACATACAGTATGAGGACAGATGTGATTTTGGTTTCTTTGACTGTAGCATGGGTGTTGATAAGCCAAACTTTTGCACAGTCTCATAATGTTTTTATTTTTTATATTTGTTCAGTAAAAATTGACACAGTATTTTTTTTAGGAATCATTCAGCATTCAGAGGTTTTCATTTAATATATGTTTTATGTTGTATGTTGATGAGAGAAGTCTGATCAGATCAGCCACATTAGTTAAATCTGCCATAAAGACTACTGTAACTAAAATAACCAAACTTTACACCCATGGTGAGCAGAAAAGCTTATATAATAGCCTGATCTACAGTATATTGCGTTTTACATTTTACAGTGGCTACCGGTTTGCGGGGCTGGAATACGGGTCAGAGTGTCACTGTGGGAACCGGATCAGCGCCCCTCAGGCCCGGAGTGAGGACTGCAACCTGAACTGCAGGGCTGAGAGAGACTCCCTGTGTGGAGGCGTGGCCAGGCTGTCAATCTACAAAGTAGAGGCGGGGCTTCCTGGCGGCCACAGGAGATGTGAGTGTGTCAGGCTGAACATTCACTTTCCAGTGTATAGTGTATAAAGGGGAGTTTACGTGTACACACTTACTGTATATCGATTCCACAGGGGAACATTACATAGCCAAATGCATTACAATAAGCAATGTGCATATTTTAGATATCAAAATTATACAGTACTATGTATACTGAAAACATAAAAAAAATGAACACAGTATATGTTCAATAATAATTCAGCATACAGAGGTTTTCATTTATTATATGTTTAAATGTATTTTTCAAAATCACTTCTCATAAAATATATACACTCACCTAAAGGATTATTAGGAACACCATGCTAATACGGTGTTTGACCCCCTTTCGCCTTCAGAACTGCCTTAATTCTACATGACATTGATTCAACAAGGTGCTGAAAGCATTCTTTAGAAATGTTGGCCCATATTAATAGGATAGCATCTTGCAGTTAATGGAGATTTGTGGGATGCACATCCAGGGCACGAAGCTCCCGTTCCACCACATCCCAAAGATGCTCTATTGGGTTGAGATCTGGTGACTGTGGGGGCCATTTTAGTACAGTAAACTCATTGTCATGTTCAAGAAACCAATTTGAAATGATTCGAGCTTTGTGACATGGTGCATTATCCTGCTGGAAGTAGCCATCAGAGGATGGGAACATGGTGGTCATAAAGGAATGGACATGGTCAGAAACAATGCTCAGGTAGCCCCTGGCATTTAAACGATGCCCAATTGGCACTAAGGAGGCCTAAAGTGTGCTAAGAAAACATCTCTCACACCATTACACCACCACCAGCCTGCACAGTGGTAACAAGGCATGATGGATCCATGTTCTCATTCTGTTTACACCAAATTCTGACTCTACCATTTAAATGTCTCAACAGAAATCGAGACTCATCAGACCAGGCAACATTTTTCCAGTCTTCAACTGTCCAATTTTGGTGAGCTCATGCAAATTGTAGCCTCTTTTTCCTATTTTTAGTGGAGATGAGTGATACCCGGTGGGGTCTTCTGCTGTTGTAGCCCATCCACCTCAAGGTTGTGCGTGTTGTGGCTTCACAAATGCTTTGCTGCATACCTCGGTTGTAACGAGTGGTTATTTCAGTCAAAGTTGCTCTTCTATCAGCTTGAATCAGTCGGCCCATTCTCCTCTGACCTCTAGCATCAACAAGGCATTTTTGCCCACAGGACTGCTGCATACTGGATGTTTTTCCTTTTAACACTATTCTTTGTAAACCCTAGAAAAGGTTGTGCGTGAAAATCCCAGTAACTGAGCAGATTGTGAAATACTCAGAACGGCCCGTCTGGAACCAACAACCATGCCACGCTCGAAATTGCTTAAATCACCTTTGTTTCACATTCTGACATTCAGTTTGGAGTTCAGGAAATTTGTCTTGACCAGGACCACACCCCTAAATGCATTGAAGCAACTGCCATGTGATTGGTTGATTAGATAATTGCATTAATGAGTAATTGAACAGGTGTTCCTAATAATCCTTTAGGTAAGTGTATATTGATTAATATGATATATATTTTTTTCTCCAAATATGTAACTCTATTATTGTTTAAAAATAATATAGATTTATATTATTATTATAATATATTATCATGCTTTTTTTGAGAATTAGTTTGGCTTTTTTTTATTTTTTATAAATTATTACCCAGACTCAGACTGGGGCTGGGTGCCAATACTTTTAGACTTTTGATTGATGCATGCTCTACACACTAAAATATATGCAGAGACTTCCTCACACACACACACACACACAGGGAGAGACTGGGGGTTTTCTGATCCGTTGTAGCAGCTGAACATCTTTAGAATCTCAAATATTCCTGCTGGTGCTCTCTAGATTACCTAGGAAATTGAATGTATGTGTGTACAGTATGTACTGTAGGAAAATGCAGATTTATTTCACAGGAATGTATTAGAGAAACAGTAGATATATATGTATATTTTTATATGTAGGCGTGTTTCATACATTTACATTTTTTAATTGATTTTAGATTTAACTGATGACTGAACAATTGTTATGGCTTGCTAAAATTAACAGCCAAAACATTGTATTGGTGCTAAAAAGTGTCCAATAATTATTGTTAACACATATACTGATAGAATTCCAGGGCTACCTCAGTGCTTTGCAATGAGAGATTGTTTTTGGTAAAAACCTAAAAAGCAAAAAATCTGTAGTGTCCGTAACCATGTCACATTTATACTTATTCTATATCTTAAACATTTTGCAGGTTTATGTCCTTTCATGTGAAATCTAAATTGGCCAAGTTTTATCTAAATGACAATTAAAATCATTGAAAGATTTAAATTAAAAAAAGAAAGAAGTTACAGACAGTACAGACATAAAATGTCACGAAATTGCATTTAGCAAATTTGTTTCTTTTCATTTGAAAAAAAAAAATTGTTTGCATATTTACAAAAAAAAAACAAAGCATGGATCGGAAGTTAAGAAGCATTAAGTACTATGAAAAAAATGGTGTTATATGATACTACCTGGAAATTAACTTTTTTTTACGTAGCTGAGACACTTTTTAGGACCGATACCACATGTTGGCTGAATCTATACAGTGTACTGTATGAATACGTGAGAAATAACATGCACCAATAACCAGATTAGCAATAATATGGTTCTGTGTTTAACCTCTCGCTCTCGCAGACAGAAATGTCCACCATCACGGCTGCTTCCACATCCCGAAGAACATCAGCGCTGGTTTCCAGCTCCATGCTGGCGAGCAGAACATGACTTCACAGCTGTGCGTGGAGACGTGCACTGATCAGGTTGGATCCCACGTACCTGAAACTTGCTCGCTGCAGCCTTTTAGTTCGCCTCCTTTGTACTTACTTCAAAAGAGGCCATCATCAATCAATAGCCCTTTGTGATTCAAGAGCCCCTTTTTCAGTATTACACAGAAATGAAGCTCTGTGCTCTCGAGCCACTCGCACAGAATCTTGTTTTTTGCCAGAAGAGAAGAAATAATGGAGCTTTAATGAGGAACAGATGAATAGAGAGTCCTTAGTTTGTATTTTGCTGTTAAAGTCTGAATCCATGACGGTATGGTTATATAGTTTAACGTTCCCTCCTGTTGACCCACTCAGGAGCTGCCACTGGCTGTACTGAGGGGGCGGGACTGTCTCTGTGGCCACACCTCCACTTTTCTCTTAATGAGGAAGAATGTTAATGGGCAGCTGTGTGGGCGGAGCAAAGCTACAAACCACACCTCCGCAGCAGACTACATACAGGTGTACAGCACACCAGTGCTAGGTAACACATGCACACGTTTAGACCCTGTGATTAGGAAGATCAAAGTCATTAACAAACCTGTTCACTGGGCAAAAATGGACTCCTGCAAATTAGTGTTAAATTTGTCAATGAAAAATAATGACAAACAATATTCGTTGACAACCATTTTTCGGAACGATGGCGAAACGTCACAGATTTCAGTGAACAGCGACAGTGACGACATCAGTGGCGAAGTTTTAGTTGTCAAAAACAAACAACACTGAAATGTAGTTTAAAAGAATAAAAACGAATAAAACTTCTTTCTTTATTTTCGCCAACATAGCAGATAGTAAAGTAATAATAGTAATAACGGGAGGGAAACAGTGGGGGCACACAAACGCTTGAAAAAATAGCACAAACCTAAAGAGACGCTTCAAGGCATTCCATAAAAATCACCCAGTCTTACAGCCTCTTCGTGGTATTTGTGTGAGCACATGGTAACATAATTACGTTGTGATTTATTTTATTTTTTAGTTAAACCATTGCTGAACACATTAAGCTAATAGGTTAACAAATGTTTGTGACCCAGAGGAGCTACAACAGTCCAAGTGTGTAAATTCATATATGCTGTATATAAAAACGCTGTATTGTCTGTTTTGTTTTTTAGTTAAAACAATATGGACATGCAGTTGTTCTTGTGATGCTTCATTGACTAAAACAGGACTAAAATACTTAAGGGTTCCTCTGTCTAAAACTAGAATAAAATGTCCAGACTTTTACTTGATCAAAACTTGACTAAACAAAAATAGTATAAGATTGACTAAATATGATCAAATCTAACACTAAAAACTAAAATTGAAAACACCTGACAAAATGAACACTACTGCAAATTTCCTACATGCCCTCCAGGTCTAGTAATTTGGGTTTTTTTTTTTTTTTTTTTAGGTGTTCCTAAAATGACTTGTGAGTGTCAGATAATCTATTTGCACTGACTGCAGTTTTTTAAAAGTTGATTTATATGGAAATGAATGCAGGAGAACAGGTGTGGAAGTGCAAACAAATCCTCAACTGGGCATTTTCAGAAGGCAAAAATCCAACCACAGCATAATCACAAACCTAACAGCTTGAAATACCTTGTCTTGTTAATTTTTTTTAATGAAAGCTGTTTTATTTTCAACCAAATCAAGCAACGCAGTTAAACATCCAGAGTACAGGGTTTATTATCGTAATGTATTACTTTCATCTGGATGACACAGAGTTCTTATAAAAAGATAAATACATGGTACACATATCACACTGATCTGCATGTTCATATCCCCCGTGTTGTCAGAGTCTCGGTGTAGGGAGAGGACGTTTCTGCCCGAGAGCTCGTCCTCCCTCACCGCGTTATCCAGTTTCCCTGGAGCGGGTAACACTTGGCTTCGGCATCTCATCGAGCTTGCGACGGGTTACTACACAGGCAGCTACTACTTTGATGACTCTTTGTACAATAAAGGTGAGCCCCAGTTACTTAATGTCACAGGATTAATTGTTATTATGTTCAGACTTTTATCACCAATTTTCCAAAGAAGATTTTACTACAACAAACACCAGGGTCCACAAGTAAATACAGTTTAAAATTGTAAAAATCAATATTTTACCAAAATGTAATTAAAAAAATAAAGGCTCTAGGCCTCTGAGTGGTGCAGCACTCACCCTACCATCCGGAGATTGCTAGTTTGATTCCTGTGTGATGCTATAACCTCTCGCAGCTGGAGGTCTAGAGAGAGCTGATTGGCTCTTTCAGAGGGGGGGGGATGGGAGGTATTTAGTGTTCTACAGCCAATCAGGGGCGTCTGTGAGCTCGCGCAAGCGAAAGGAGCGGAGAGCGCTGTCCTCCGAGTGGTAGTAGTAGCCTTAATGTGGAGCCCCCTAGTGACGGGGAGGAATTGGACACGACTAAATTAGGGAGAAAATCAGGGAAAAAAAAATAAATTAAAAAATAAAGGATCTAGTAATGCATTATTCTTTGATTGGAAAAGTTTAGAAATTAAAGACCACTACTTGTATATCTTACTAACTTTTGTCCAACTAGTGGTAAAAAGTGTCTCACCTACAGTAGATGAAAAACTGAATTTTCATATAGAAACATAACACCATGTGTGATAAAACTTAATGCTTTTTATCTCTTAATCCAAGCTTCGTTTTTTGTAAACATACATACACATTAATACTTTTATAAAATAAAAAAAACACATTTGCTAAATACAATTTTAAACCCTTTTATGTCTGTAGTGTCTGTAACTTTTTTTAAATTTAAATCTTTCAATGATGTTAACTGTCATACAGATGAAACTTGGCCAATTTAGATTTAACATAAAAAAGACATAAACCTCAAAAAATGTATAATTCTAAAATGCAAAATTGTTAGGATATTGCATAAAGAATTTGACATGGTTACGGACACTACAGACTTTTTGGCTTTTTAAGCTTTTACCAAAAACCATTTCGTTTTAGTTTAAGCAACAATTTCCTTAGGGCATATGCTTCTAGAAGCCTACACCAATTTTAGTATCAATACTAAAAAAAAATTAATTGCATTTTTAATTATTATTGTTTAAAGCGACACAGTATAACGCTGATATAAAATTGCCATTTTTGGGACACATATAAAATCACCTCTCAAAAAACGGCTGAGGTTAGCAACTTGAAATTTTTAGGGAAGCTACGTTGTTGCCTTCATGTTGTATAAACTTTAGAAGTAGCTTCTTTGGCACACACATTTTCTGTATTATATGTATAAATAATTTTTTTTTTTGCAAGGCTTTAAGGGAGAGAAGGATTACTGGCGAAGTGGCAGGACCATCTGTGTAAAGACGCATGAAAGCGGGCAGAGGGAAATCAAGAAGTTCGATTCTGCTATCTTGTTAATTCGGAACCCGTACCACTGTCTCGTGGCGGAGTTCAATCGCAAGAATGCTGGGCACCTGGGCTATGCAGCAGACACACTCTGGAAGAGTAACGGTAATCAGGAATTTGTCTGTTATTGAAGTCTAGGTGTTGACACTGAGTGTTTTTCATCACAGCAGTTTATGGGCTACAATCATTAAACTAAGTCATATTGCATAAAAAAATGCAATAAAGATGTATGTGGGAAAAATTCAATATATAAAAAATATATATCACAAAGTACAGTAGGCTTATGACAATAGTCATTAATGTGATGATTTGGATATGAATGTCAGAAATTTTAATGTAAAATCACTTGCATAAGCATAGTTAGAAAGAAAACATGGCCATACTTTGCAGGAAAAGCTGACTCTGCAACATAAAATTACCCCCCCAAAAAATATGATTAAATAACCTACAGTATATCCCACACACGCATTAAAATTTTATGACACAAATTTAGCATCACATTATGGATAAGTAACTGTTGCCAGAATGTGTTGGATCAAGTGCAATTTTATAAAATTGCAAATAACGAGGGTGGAAGTCATTAAATTAAACAATTAAACTAAATTTGCGGTGATTCATTGCAGCAAAGAAATTCAAACTCCTAACCTGAGTAAATATTTACACAATTCTCAGAAATGGGAAACTCACCCGAATCACACAGGAGACATCTACATATCAAGACATGATTGGTGCTTTTTTTTAATGAGGGAAAACTTCACTTTTCAATACTTTAATTTTTTTTTTTTCTTTTTAAGCCCCATGAGTTTTATAAAACTACTTCCTGTCATCCTTAGAGTGGCCCGAGTTTGTGGAGACATACTCCTCATGGTGGGCATCTCACGCTCTGGCCTGGCTACAGTTCTCCAGACGTTTGCTGGTGGTGCATTATGAGCAGCTTCTCAAAGACCTTATCCATCAGCTCCGGCTCATCACGGAATTCCTAAATGTCAGCGTTCCTGAGAAACGTCTCTTTTGTGCCGAGAGAAACCGAGACGGCCATTTCAAACGAGCAGGATCTCAACGTCTCACTTTCGACCCGTTCACAGAGGACATGAGGACTCGTATAGATGGCTACGTACGTGAGGTGGACCGTGCTCTCAGGGACAAAAATCTGAGTGGCCTGCCTCAGGAGTACACACTCCGATGATGAACGCTAGAGTGGTGGAGTTCTTTCCACAGGACAGAATGGGGGGAAACATTAACCAGAAAAGTGCCTGGGAGCTCAGACTTAAATAACACATCTTGTGGCCTTCTGGTGGTTGATGCTCTTTTTACTTTGTGATTATGTTACTTGAATAAACAGCAACTCAGTTTATGGTTTGTACACATTAAATCCCACTGCTGAACTTCTATTTATCAAGGTTTTTTCTTTAATTCGGTTAAATTATATTTTTGACCCACTTTCATCAACAGATGTGGTCATAAAGCAGCTTTACAGAAATCCAGATGTGAAGTCAGAGCTCCTAATGAAGGAGCCAGAATTGATGGTTCCTCAGATGAAATGAGGAAAAACCTTAAGAGAAACCAAATTCAAAAGAAACCAATCCTTTTGTAATACGAAATAAGGAGATATACCATTTAAAAAGGTTCAGTATGACCAGATACAGTAGTATGAGCACATAAATACAGCAGCAGTTTTAAGGTACACAAGATACCTTAACAACTTTTATCAATTTTTATCTTTGGGCAGAAATGTAGACTGTTTCCCAATGGATACAGTCAGCCAAAATGTCCTTCACAAAAATAATATTTTGGAACAAATGCAGTAAATAAAGCATTACACAGAATACTTTATAGACTTTCCATGCACTTGTCTTATGCTTGCTTCAGACTAAACTGAGTAGAAAATATATATTTGCATTCTTTGTACTGAGTTCAACAAATATGTTATTAATTCATAATACATGAACTCCATACTGACTTTACAAAGAAAAAATAAATTTTAAGCTCAGTTTAATATTAACAATCAAATGAAATAAATAATAACGTTGAATTCTGTCACATAAAATATTTCAGTCTGGTTGGGCTTACGCAATAGGAAAATATAAAAACAATACAGCGAAACCTTGGCATACGTACGAATTTAATCCATTTCGGAGGTGAGTTCTTAAGGCCGAAATTTGTACTGCAAAACGCATTTACATACAGTTGGAGCTTGGTTTGCGAGCATAATTCATTCCGGGAGCGTGCTTATATATCAAAACACTCATATATCAAAGTAAATTTCCCTCTTAAGAAATAATGGAAACTTCGACGATTCATTCCACAGCATACAAATATTCATGTATAAATAATTAATACAAAATATAATATAAAAATAAAACAAATTAACCTGCACTTCACCTTTGAAAATAATCCCAACAGAGCAGTGTTTCCATTAGTGTTGGTGAGAAGGTGAGAGGAGGAGGGAGGGGGCTACTGCATAGGATGACTTTCACACACAAAAACACCTACAGAAACACTGCTCTGTTGGGAAAATTCTTTAACAAAGAACCTCTTTAATGACACTTTCTTTTATTTTACGCAAGTACACACACATGATCACAGCGTTATAATAAACAGTACACGCATGCACAGATGTTGACTAAACGAGTGATGCACATGCACTGAGACTGAGCACTGGAGATGATTATCCAGAATCCTGCAGCGTGAGAAATAGAAGAACCATTGGCTCAGTTGTGATCACGCACGACAGACAAAGTGCATGCATACTACGTGTATATATCAAGACTTCGCTTGGGTATCAAGATATTATTTTTACAAAATTTAGCTCATCTTGCAAAACACTTGCAGACCGAGTAAGTTGCAATCCAAGGTTACATTGTATTGTAAATGCAGATAATCTGTTCCAGTATATTTCCAATACTACTGTATTATCATATTTGTGCCTATAAAAACAATCAAAACATTTAGAAAAGTCATGTAAATAAAGTAAAATATAAAATAAATAGACATTAAACCTCACTTAACCTTAATTTATTATTCCGTTTGGCGTCAGCTGTTTTTTTAGCGATGGTTTATTATTATTATTTTTTTATTTCCACTGAATTTCCCTTTTCCTTTATGCTACCTTGCTTAACTTTCTTGGGAGCCATGGTGCCATGTCTTCACTAAATCTTGCACAAAATGGAAAAAAAAAAAAAAAAAATGAGTGAAATTACTCTGAGCTTTCCACTTAAGCAAAAAAAGGTTTTAAACGGTTCCCGGACGTACACGCGACTTAGATGGCGTTTGGTTCATTCGTTCGTATGTCGAGGCTAATTTCTTGCAAAATACAAAGATAGAGCAACAAACTGCCTGCAAATCAGTAGTAACAGTAGATAAAAAAACACAAAGTTGGATGATAAATTTCTCTTGATATTTAATAAAAGTATTATTTAACACTAAAACTAATGTATTTCATGATTATTTATCTGATCATTAAATGACCAAATAATAATAGGATTATACTTTACAAAAAAAAATCTAATAATTACAGTAATAATTTCAGTCCATCTAGATGGAAACTTAAATTTCTTATCATCTGGTAAACAACCTTTGAAGCACATAAACAGTAAACAAACGTGTACTTTTAAATGCGAGTCTATTTTAGTCTATGGAATCTCTGATTCCACTTGTTTTAGATTTTCTGTGAAACATGATTGGTGGTGAAAATGTTCTCCTTTGATTTGACGTAATTAACAAATCAACTTGGTTTGATGCAAATGTTTGCTCAACCATAACCTAACAGCTATAATCCGTCTCGCAGGTTGAGCGGCAGACATCGTGTCTCGGTAAATTCGACTTCATTTGGGTTGAGGAGAATATTTCGTACAATCTGCCACTTTATCCTGAATGAGAGCGTCTGAAGCAGGCGGTTTTCCTCTCACATGTGCTCATGCATATTCTGTTTCCACTTCAAGTCTCATGTGTCCTAGAACCAACAAAAATCACTTACGCTGGATTGGAGTGCTTCAACATATACTTGTCGACTTCTCCAGTGTAATGGGCAGCGACATGAACAACATATTCAAAGTCAATGCCTCTGAACCATCAGGGGGTAATCTAAAATAAAATGAATGAAAAATGTTTGTACCACGACTCTGCAGAGGACACGGGTGCAGAGTAAAAGGTATTTTCTTGCAGTATTTTCTTGCGGTCCTTTTACACGGGTAAATCAGGCAATCAGCAATGGGCGTGAACTAGAAAAGACTATAATCGAAATAGTAAAAAAGCAACAAGGCAAACACAAAATACAAAGGCTTTATAATGTACTAAAATAAATTCACAGTAAATAAAGATATCAAGCGTCAAACTACTGTATATTACTTTGTTTACTTACTTTGTTTTTCTCTCTTTGTTGTACTGTGTCTAACCTCGGTGTAGATTTGTTAATGTGGACAGCACATGCATACTTCCGTTTTTTAATGCATATCTTTTTTCTTATGTCTTTCCCTCATACTTTTCTTTATTTATTTTCTTTTTTCTCTTGCGGTTTCTAGTAGAAGTTTTAGTAGTCCCAAAAGAGGAGGATTTAGAGGTAACGATGTGTTTAAAAATATATATATACAAACAAAATACAGAAAAGCAAAGCTTAACTTTTTAGTTCATCTCCACTAAAAAGAAATGAAATAAATAATTAATAAATAATTTTGATTTGCATGATCCTCCATGGCAAGAAAAAAAAACCCAGTCCCTTTAAGCCGATGTCTTTATGCCGTATATGGTTAACTGTGGGTGTCTGTATTTAAACAAGCAATGTGATGGCTGTGAACATTTGGTATTTACCAGGCTTCATTGCTTACATCTGTGCATATCATATGCGTACGCATTTAATGAATCCCAGTCTTATTAGTCAAACGAGACACAATGTTGATAAATAAGGACCTACTGTAGGTTGGAATTATTTAAACCAGACTCGTTGCCTGCATCCATGACTGATCTCGTACACATGCTGCCAGTGCTCGCGCACACACACAGCTAAAATTATATGCTAAGTCTGCACCTAAGCAGGAACATGTTGTGTTGAACGAGCTGCCATCTGTTTTCCAGCTCCAGATTAGAGGTTGATTGGTTGCTCTAAAAATACCCAGGAGGTCAAACTGCAGTTGTTTGTTCTGCTTTATGGGTCCTGATGATAGTGTTTTCTTTCTCCAGCACATTTAGATTGCAGTTTTATACGCCAGAGACGCAGAGGATGAAATATGTTGAATGATGTTTTGGATCTGCTGCCAAAGCAGTGCGATTATCATATTAAGTGATTTTACTGCAACTTATTATCGCCTTTAAATCCCCCTTATATCAGTGCCGTTGTCAGGATGTGTCCTGATTAAAAAAAATATATATATATATATATATATATATATATATATATATATATATATATTCTTACTGAACGTACCCTGCGAACGTTTTTTATAACAGTATAAACAGGTGGTGTAGTGGTTAGCACTGTTGCCTTGCACCTCCAGGGTCCAGGTTCCAGGCATGATTTCCGTCTCTGTGTGTATGGAGTTTGCATGTTCTCCCCGTGCTTGGTGGGTTTCCTCCGGGTACTCCAGTTTCCTTCCACAGTCCAAAGACCTGCAGATTAGGCTAACTAATTAGGCTATTAGTTCCCAAAATTGCCCGTTGTGTGTGTTTGCCCTGCAATGGATTCAGGCTTCTGTGACCCACCTTTCACGCAACCCTGAATACATAATAAAGCGGTATAGACAATGAATGAGAGTGAGTGAGTGAGTGAGTTTAAACAGGTGGTGTAGTGGTTAGCACCGTCGCCTTGCACCTCCAGGGTCCAGGTTTCAGGTATGATTCCCGTCTCTGGAAGACAATGAGAAATCAGGAATACCTTAAACAAGCTCATCCTCCTGAAAATCTCAAAACCGATCAGGAACTTGTGAACAATCCACAACATTGCTGCCATTGTCAGTGTGTCATATGGAACAGTCCAGGCAATCCTCATGAGTGATCTGAACATGGGCCACGTTTTTGCCAAGTTCGTCCTGAGGCTGCTGACCCAGGAGCAGACTAAACAGCACGTCGAAGTCTGCCAAGAACTCCATCAGCGTGCCGTTAATGACCTGTCATTCACGTTAAGGATTTAGGACATTAGTTAAGGACGTTAAGGACATTACCGGTGATGAAACTTGGGTGTATTGGTATGACCGAGAGACATAGCATCTTTACAGTGGAAGAGCCCATCATTTCCACAAACGAAAAAGGCGAGGCAGGTTCGAAACTCGACCGAGTGCATGCTCATCGTCTTTTTTGACATTTTGAGCATCGCAATTTCATCACCAGGGATCAGACGGCCAATAGCCAATTCTACAGTCTGGTGTTAAGGCATTTGAGGAAGGACATGCATCGAAAGAAACTGGATTCTAAAACTTTTAGTTTGTTTCTAATTATTTCTGCAGCCAATCACTACTCCAGTATATATACATGTTAGAATGTGTAATACAATCACATCTTTTCAGAATGGGAGTTACACACCCGAACCAAATATGTTAAACTACATACCATACACTACATACTACTGTAGGATACAACCAGAATTGCAAAAGACTGGAGACTGGAACATGGGGAACCAAGGAACCAATCTGTTTTTCTCTTAGAGCTGGAATCACTAAACAGCCTTTTGGAGTTTAGTAAGCCACAATGGTACGCCATATGCTTTTCACCACTAATTAAGCCTCTGTGTCTGAAGTGAGGGCCTTGATAGCAGTGGCACATGCCTTCCCTGCCAAACAAGTCTATCCCACCATCACAGAGCTCATGACTTGCTGATGTGTCGTCCATCTGCTAAAATCACACTCTGCTTCAAATAATCATAGCTTCATGACTGTCAGCTATACTGTAAACTCTCATACATGGCCTTTATTACCGTTTCCCTGCTAATAGGAAGCTATTCGACTAAAACGGCCCTTGTGTTCATAACAATCTGGCTAGAAATAAAACAAGCATAATATAGACAGGGCTTAAGGCATCAGTGTACTTCAGGCAGAGATGATGTTTAAATGACTTCCACTAACAATATGGTGTAACTGCAGAATAAAAGGACATCATGCAGAGTCTTTGCTTGTCTTGGGTTTAATGTGAAAGCAAGCAATGTTGAAAGACATTTCCCTGGTCGGAATTATTAAAGTTCAGACATCAGTGCGTTTGACAGACAAAATGGGAAACTGGAGGTAAAATTTATATAATTAATTTAAGGATAAGAGTTTTTACTTTGTTTATTTTTGATGCTGTGAGCAGCCATGTTGATTTGACGTCGCTCCGTAAACAGGAAAGGAACTCGAATTCAAGATGAGTAGTACTGTAGGAGATGACATGCTCCTTGTTTACATCTTTCAAGAAAGAAGCGTTGACTGAGTTATTTATGAGTTAAATATTTATTGTACCATCTATAGCAATTATGCAAATATGTTGTTTTTTTACATATCCTTTAAAATGCCCCTTATTTAAAAGAACAAGTTTTATTTTCATTTTTGTTTATTGCTACAGATAGTGGTGGTAGCCCTTAAAGATCAGAGCACTTAAACTTTTTTTTTAATAAACATATATAGGGTGCTGGATTGTGCAGTAAATAGTGACATATCCGGGTTTTTTATCAGCACAATCTAGGCAAGATGATGAATTTCATATATTTCTTTTTAACCAACTACACAAACATGACTAAGCAAAAAAAAAAAAATGGGTCACAAATTGTAGGCAAAAAAATAGCGCAGATACACATGATTATATAATAATTATAATAATAATAACATGCTAATTTTGAGAGTTCTACTATTCTATTTTTGCGACATCATTCCCATATTGCAGTAGCGGTAAAAATGTACACGTAATAAAGGGAATTATTTCTTGATATTACTTCTAACTGACATATCTGAAAAACAGAAATGCACATTTTGATGTCTGGAGCCTCTCCGTAAAAAAAAAAAAACAGCTCAGATCTGCGCCGCACAGCTTTCAAGGGTTTTTATATCCTTGTACCTAGATACTTAGAAATATTTTTAAAGGGGTCATCCAGACACATTTTTCATTAAATGTTAATATGATCTTTAGGGTCCTAATGAAAAGTTTGTAATATATTTAATTAAAAATTCTCAATGGTTGTGTAAAAAAAACACTACTTTTAACTGGTAAAAACTAGCTCTGTTCTCAGCAACCTGTTTCAGTACATGTTCCTTTAAATGCTTATGATCTGATAGTGAATGACGACTGCTGTGTTCGCTATTACACCCAACGACTGTACAACACACTCGCTTAGGCGGCATTTTGCTCCAGCGGCGAAAAACTATGGCCGACAGCTTCTTCTCACTCGGGGCGGGTCTTTGCTAAAACACCAGTGTCAATCAACTATAGTAGGAGCGGCCTCTGTCGGTGTGGCGTCACATCGACAGGCATTTGCGATTGGCCTGATTTCAGAAGGGGGATGTTATTGTAATAAATGAAAAGAAAATCACTGGGCGGCTCTTTATCATCGTAGAGTGGTTGTGTACACACTCTCCTAACACACAGTTCAGTCCAAACAGCTTAAAAAAGTGCATGTAGGCCTGTATGACCCCTTTAACGAAAGAAAGGTGCGTGTTTTTCTGTGCATTCCTTTTATGTTTGGAAAGCGTTTACAAGTTTAATTAAAAATAAATTACATTTTGTGTCTTTTTTTCTAAAAATCAAAAGGTACATAAACTGTGACTTTCGCCTACTCTTTCTCCTCTACCATATAGTGTACTTCCAGAAATTGATCATGATCTACACTGTCTCCAATCTTCTTACAAACTGTGGGAAGTTTGTCCTATACAGTATGTAAACTATGGGAAGTGCATAACCACCGAGAGCATGCCAAGCAAATCAGAAAAATGGATGACTGATATTACAATCTCATCACGTCAAAAATCAATAAATTGGCAGGACACCAACCTACTAATTAATTTCAGAGTATATGCTTGCATTGCTTTTTAGTATTCTACCCTTGAACCATAACAACTTCACTGGGGGCCATAAGGAACGGCTCAAGCCCTTATCCGATTAATCCTCAGCCGCTGTTGTTGCTGTAAACTTCCTGTCCTTCAGTGCCTCTTCTTTCCCAAAGGAAATAAATCTCGACCACAAAAGATCCACTTCAAATATAGGGCTAATAAAAGTGTCTGGCTTGGCCTTCTTGTTTCACACAGGATCATCTCGCTGATGGAGCGACAGTAAACAGCAGCCGCAATAAAACGTCCATCTTGACAGCGGCACTAGTCATAAATATTCGTTTCTACAAAGAAAGAGTGAGACCACAGAATTTCACTTTTTTTTTTTTTTTGCATATGTGGTTAAAGCTCTTTGGTGGACCTATTAGGGGATCATGGGGCGTTTCTTTGGAGAAAATGTAGAAACCTTCAGCAATGTGGTTCCAAGTAGAACCCCCCCTTTAGACAACAAAGACCTCAGACTTCAAACAAACTTGACTTTTATTTTCTTAACCCTTATGATGTGTTCGGATAAAATACTGGAAAATGTTTTCGATATAAAAAATAACACGAATTGTCACTTCAAAATGAAACTTAAGTGTTGTTGTTTTATTTTCATTTAATATTTACTGTATTTATGCCTTGCAAAAGTATTCATACCCCTTTGAACTTTTCCACATTTTATCATGTTACAAAAAGTGGCACATAATTGTGAAGTAAAAGGAAAATTATTTGGTTTGTAAAATTATTTACAAATAATAATCTGAAAAGTGTGGCGTGCGTTTGTATTCAGCCCCCTTTACTCTGATACCCCTAACTAAAATCCAGTGAAATGAGAATTGAGAGAATGAAATGCAATTGGAACTAGTTGCAAGAAAAACAAGATTGACGTGCATGCTTATGGATCTTCAGATCCTAATGCTTTTTAGATTTGACACACAGTAGACCCCATGTGTTTTTTGTTTTTTTTTACTTTCACTGACCTCATGTCCTGAGTTACTTTTGAAAAAAGGTGGAGAAGAGGATGAGTATGAAAAAGGATGTACAAAATGTGAACTAATGACCGCTCCAGCAGCAGGTCTCCAAGCTGAGCGAGTCCTCTGATAAACATTCTCTGATTTATTTTCTGATCTGATCTATTTCATGGAAAACCAAGGCCGAACATTACAGTTCCTTCCGCTCCATGTCCACTTTAGTCATCATTGGATACACACGACAAAAACGTACAAAGCACATACTGTAAATAAATGATCTCCGCCTCCTATAGAGGGGATATTTCATCTATCCATGAAAAGCTAACAGCAGTCTGAATTTATGACGCTCTTCAATACCAGCACCATTAAATCACTCAAAACCTCCATTAAAAGCAGATGCGGCTCTGTTAACACCGCCGTTATTGGAAATGACGACAGTAACACACAATTTTCTCTGGTTATACCGGTCACAAAAAAAATCAAATAAAGAAAAAACACACACATACACATGGGATCTACAGTGTGTCAAACCTAAAAAGCATCTCTGAAGATCCATAAGCATGTATGTTTTTCAACCTTGTTTTTCTTGCAATAGGTTCAAACTGCATTTCATTCTCTCATCTCCTAATGCTCTCCGGTGTTCATGTGAATACATCCGCCGTGAAGCACTTACTCAAAGTGAAGGGGGGAAAAAGACAGATTTCTTTAAGGCTGGCTGAATGCAGCAAAAAAAAAAAAAATGCTGCATTTAATAGAATAAAAGTAAAACTGCACCATCTCTGAGACGGACAGGTAAATTTAGGCCGGGATAGAGGTACGGTAAAGATGTTTGAGATGAATTACACCACTAGTGTAGCTCATGCTTGCTTCTGGATTTAATTTATTGCACTGATTTTGTACTTTATACAGCAGGTTCAGCCACGAGTCGGATGTGATACAGTATGTCATTGTAAGCGACTGAAGATTTTTTTTGTGTGTTTTTTGTTTCATTACTTGCCAGAATTACTGACATTCCCTGTTTTTTAAAAAAAAGAAAAATTTGACAAATAATGACAAAGTCCTCTGAAGTTACAAACTGTCCCTTAACAATTCAGCAATCTGCCTGAATAAAGGCAATTTAATTAGCTTAGGGGTCAAAAAGATAATGAAAAATGTAAAATCCATTAAACAAAGAAAGTCATTTGCAAGGACACAGAAGGCTGTCGGGTTTTATTCTTGGAGGAAACAGAGTTGTAACTGAATGCTAGCTGACTCAGCATAATCAAAGTTTTAATGGGGTACTTGGCTTTTAGCTCGCACAATGATTAAAAGAGAGCAAAGAGCGCGCGGGCGAGAGAGAGATATCGATGCATTATTTATGACTTTGCTTGAGACTTTAGTGATGTCAATCAACTATCCTTTAAATCTAATGATGATGCAATATCTGCTAGACTGCACCTTGAGCTGCTGATGAAATAAGGCATATATGCCTCAGAGCTCATTCAACTGACGTGCTCCCGTTCTTCACACACGTTTCTTTATTTCTTGACACAGCCTTATTTTGAGGTTTTCACAAAGGTTTTCTTATATGAGGTCACATTAGGGAGAAAATCTAATTGGCTTGTTTAAACTGTGGCCAATACACACATGGAAAAACAACAACAACAAGAAAAAAAAACAGAAAATGTTAGTTTCCTTACTTCATTTATTTTTTTGTTTGCACATACACACAACATCTAAAATGACTAAAAAGTGACTTTTGCTTAATGTGTCCCCTTTAAGTCACATGATACACACATAATGGCATTTTATAGATGCATTCCTAGATATTAGGGATGGGAGTCTATTCGATTTTCTGTTAGTATCACGATTTTATAAATACAGTGGTACATTACGAATTCCCTGCTGAACTGGAAATTTGCAAACATTTTCTGCATACGAGCAACCAAACCAAGCTGAACAACAGTTAATTTTGAAAGGCCGTTCAAAACTTGTTTGTGTCAGTGGAAAGCCAAGCAAAAAATAAATAAATAAATATTGGGTCCCAATAACGTTAAGAAAAACGGTAGCAAGAAGAAAAGAGAGCCACTTTCAGTTTGATTTTTTTAAGCAGCCGGTGCCAAGAGGGATAATAGAATTAAGGTTAAGTGAGGTTTAATGTCTATTTTATCTTTTATTTTATTTACCTGTCTTTTTTAAAATGTTTTGATTGTTTTTAGTGTTTTAAAAATATGATTAAAGTGTTGAAAATTGGTAATATTGGTAATATTTTTGGTGACTGGAACAAATTATCTGCATTTACATTATTTCCTATGGGAAAACATGTTCCGCAATATGAAATTTCGCCTTAAGAACTGGCTGTATCCTAAATCAATATATATTACACTTTATATCTTGTTACAGTTCCAAACTAACTTTGCGAAAACTAATTCGCTCCTACAGTACCACACAGGATGCTGTGCTGCCTACCAATTTGTGAATAGTTTAGAGCACCACCTGTAGGATTATAGAGAAACTTTAATAATTTAGGGGTAAACGTGGTGATATAAATTGCCACACACATACAAAAAAAAAAAAAAACTCAAAAAAGAATCATGATACAAACCTGAATTGATGCCCCCCCCCCCCCCCCCGCCATCTCTACTAGTTGGAGGCTTTATTTTGTCACTGCCACCAGCAAGACTGCTCAAACTGCCAAACTACTGTATCATGGGTGAGAACCGCAAGTGCTAACCATTCATCTCGAACTAATCTCAACATTCTTTAAAACATACTGAGTAATTCGAAGAGTCCTTTATAAAATGTAATACTCTTCACAGCACAGAAATATCAGTGGTACGGCACACACGCCTGGCAGGGCTTAGCTTTAAAGATGGAGCATATGAAAGCATGTGCTTCTTCCTTTCATCTTTTAAAATGAAAGGCTCTGAGATTTGGCAGAATTGTCCTGTAGGCGCATGAATAAACGCGTGCCAGAATAAAACGGTCTATCCAACTGTCCGTGTGAAAGACGACCCATCTTAAGCATCTCACCAACGCTGTGAAACGGTTCCGTGCCATCACGTGTGCAGCGTGCCGCTTCATTTTCATGTCATTTTTCCTGAATGTGAATGAATATTCAGGAAACATTCTCTCAGCAGGAACACACCATCAGCGTTCGCTGGAAATGTTTCTCAAATGCAGTGACTGTCGGCGTATTGAGATGGCACTTAGGAGATGTCAGCTTTATCCAAAACTTCTTTTGCTTGAGACATGGAAGCACTGAGCTGTGGATACAGGGGGAGGGAAACACTAGACTTCTAACTGGCTCTCAGAATAGTGGCACATCTCTATTTTTTTCCTTTCTCTTCTCCGTCCTTACCAGCTGTATATTAATGTTTTTGCTTATACTCAGGCTTGTATTTCACAATGCAAAGCATATTCATAAACCTCTGCATCGTTAATCAGGGAAAAGACATCAAAGTAATGTAAATAATTCCCTCAGGCCAGGGTCTCGTCATCTTAAAAACCATTACGCAGATTTCAGATGTCTCTTATTTACTCAGGATTGCTCTTTCATTGATTCGATTTCTCTGGTTTTTCAATCAAATCCGGCTGACAGCACATGCGAGCTTTTTTCAGCACAAAGTACTGACAGCTCATCTACACACACGTCAAACTGTCTGCTGTGTTCCTCTGTCAGGACACACACTGCAGCGGGGCTTTGATCACTCTGACAGCAGTGTGTCCCTCCGTCCAAAACAGCACACACTCTTACACACAAGTTACGGCAGAGACAGCCATCAGAAGATGTCGAGCCTTGACTACAGCGCTTCTCTCATTAGCCGCTGGCTCCTGTGATGCCGTGGAGATGCAGGGAGACGGACGTCTTTATTTTTGACATGACTTGACTTTCTTGGTCAGGTTTTTGAGTTTGTGCTGGAAATGCTGGAGGTGATTAATGCACTGGACATATGGATGCGTAAAAATGCACTGGGGTGTGGTTGAAGGACAAAACTATAAATAAATTGCAGATTATTCTTTATAATTAACATACAATAGAGTTGCATTGCTTTCCTAAACCTGAGATATTTGCACAAACAAGTTGAATTTCTCCATTATGTGAAAATGGCAAAATCAATAGAATTTTAACTTCAATTTCAATAAAAAATAGTAAGTGAGAAAGGAAGCTTGTGCTTTTTGCTTTAGGTGTGATGTGCAAAGCCTGTTTGTTCTGTGGCGTTGTGTAAGATTGTTCAAACTGCAATTGCAATAAAAGCATTTGTGTCCGGTTGTGAGAGCAGCACATGACCACTAACTTCACAGCAATAATGAAAACGCAACACCAAAAAAACTCACTAAAAAGGGGTAGGGGTAGTTCAGTGGTCAAGGCATTGGATTATAGATCGGAAGGACTTAGGTTCAAACCCCAGCACCACCAAGTCGCCACTGTTGGGCCCTTGAGCAGTGTTCTACTGTATTGAACCCCCAATTGCTCAGATGTAAAATGAGAGAAACTGTAAGTCACTCTGGATAAGGACATCTACCAAATACTGCAAATGTAAGAACCTTTTTCAATATAAACATATCTACAGCAGTTGAGGTTCACATTTTTAAAATGATTTACATAAACTTACAAAAGTTGAATGGTTTCAAATTTATTAATTCCTTATATTAATTATAAATAAATATATTTTTGGGGAAAAAAACCTCTTCCATTGACTGCAAATACTTAGTTTTGTTATAGCATCACTTCCTCTTGTTTTGAATTTATTGCTGGGTTTTCGCCACCTACTGGACTGGAGCTCAGACAGGAAATAAGATCTTTTTGCTTTGTATAAGAAACATTAAACAATAAACACAAAGCCCACAGACACATTTTAAACACATTTTAATGTTTACTAGAAAATGTAAGCACAATTTTAAGAAATATAGATGCTTGAGAAAAATGAAACAAAAAAATAATAAGTAATTGTTAAAAAATAATACTTCAATTGTTTCAGGTAATTTTTTTTTTTTTTTGTTAAGCCACACAGTGACCTATGAATCATTCAAGCAAATAAATTGATCTAACTTAAGGCATGAGCCAGTGAGAACAGGTGCGGATGATCAGGCTGGTAATTGATGCTGAGTGGTTGGAACAGACGAGAGGGGAAATGAGGTCGCTGCCAAACAACCATTTTTTAAAAACTGTATCTTTATGCACTTGTCTCACTTGTTGCAACCTGTCGCAGCAAAACATTTGTTTCTATTTCTTTAATTTAATCTACATAATTTAATTTAATATAAAAAATTGAGGGGGCTGAAAACTTTTGTACCGTACTGTATATATAAAACAAAGATTCACATAATATGAGTCCAAGAATATTTTACTTTTAATTCTATTCAACAAAAGTAATTCTTATAAAGTATTAATCATTAAATTTCTCATAAATGTTCCTAGTGCTCATTTATGATAAGTCACGATCTGTGCTGTAAGAGCAGAAAACTTTCTATTTCTAAAAAAATCTTTGATTATTTAAAAACTTAAATCTATTAATTATTAACTTAAAAGCACATAATAATAATATAGTTAAAATAATTATAGTTTGCATAAGTAGACCACCTTCATTAGTTTAATATTTTAGATTATGTAATAAAAGTATTTTTGTCATTCTTCGAGAACTTATTAAAAAAATTATAATTAAATGTTATATATTTAAATATTTTTAATGGACAAATGTAAAATCAAGCATAGAGGCATTACCTTTTATATTCAACATACTACATAAAATGTCTCTACTGTCTTCATTAAACCTGTAATTTTTCATTTTAATTAAAAATTAAATGCTTTAGTATTAGATGTTTTATATATTAGAACAAGATACGAAGAAGTTTAATTCATATTGCTATTTTCCATTAATAATGTTCCTTTTTGGATTGCACAAAAAATTTGTTTGACATTAAATGAGACCGTCTTTGTTTTGGGTCAAAAAAAAAAAAATCGCAGTTTCTTCTGGTTAATAGATAAAAAAAATGCCTTTAACTTCACGGTCATTAAATAACTTTATGTTGTTGTTTTTTTTTATGTTAGAAAGCCTAAACCTATTTCAAGATATTTGTCTGGCTATAAAGAAATCACATCTTTGTCACATCCCTACATAATGATTACAAGATACTGTATAAGATATAGACTAATATACAGTAGATGCAATTTCAATGCCTTTTTTTTCTGTGCAGGGTCACAGAGACTAACCAGTGAGTTTAGGGAACGAGACAGGGAACACCCTGTATAGAGTGCCAACCAACTGCAGGGCTCAAGCACAGACCCATTTACACACCTAGCGGCAATTTGAAGACACTGCACGTCTCTGGACAGAACCTGGAGGAAACCCACCCATCACTGGGGGATCATGCAAACTCTGAATACAGACTGAAAGCTGAACTCGCACCCTCGCCCTGATGGTGTAAGGTGACCGTGTTTTTTTTTTTTTTTCTCAAAACTAAAGATTAATTTCCTATAGAAAGTTTAGAAAAATCTCAATTTTATATTCAGGACAAAAGAGATACTGTATTACTATTAATAAGTAATGTTACTCTACAGTATTTTATATATTTACTGTACTTTATAGAACTGAGTTTTGTGGTAATGTTATATTTTTACATAAAAACATGTAAAATGAATAATACAGTATATAAAAATATATAATTGCTATTAATGTTATAAATAATGTTATAATTTACCTTATCAGTGCTACATTGAAACCACATGACCATAAAAAAAACTTTTCCAGGGCCAGCATGTTTGCATTTACCGTAAACCCCTGTATAAACGCATACTCCAGTTCTACTGCGGTAAATATTTTGAAAAAAAAAAAAAAGGTATTTTTCTCACTCATTTGTCGGCCAGTCAATGCCATGTCCTGTCCATTAATCATAAAACGCAGCTGTTAGCTAACAAACCAGAAGGTGCACTAAAAGAAAGTTTCTGCTAAAAGAAGAAAAAAAGGTTTACCTTGTCAAATTCTTGTTTTTTTCTCTCTCCTCTCCTCATAATGTTGTTATAATTTTGCTACCCTGGTTGACTGTTCCAAGGGTAACATTGATTAAATAACGTAAATTTCGCACATGTGATTTATTTAGGCCGCTAATTAAACCACGTGATTAAAATACACTCACCTAAAGGATTATTAGGAACACCATACTAATACAGTGTTTGACCCCCTTTCGCTATCAGAACTGCCTTAATTCTATGTGACACTGATTTAACAAGGTGCTGAAAGCATTCTTTAGAAATATTGGCCCATATTGATAGAATAGCATCTTGTAGTTGATGGAGATTTGTGGGATGCACATCCAGGGCTCTAGTTCCACCACATCCCAAAGATGCTCTATTGGGTTGAGATCTGGTGACTGTGGGGGCCATTTTAGTACCGTGAACTCATTGTCATGTTCAAAAAATCAATTTAAAATGATTTGAGCTTTGTGACATGGTGCATTATCCTGCTGGAAGTAGCCATCAGAGGAGGAGTACATGGTGGTCATAAAGGTATGGACATGGTCAGAAACAATGCTCAGGTAGCCCGTGGCATTTAAACGATGCCCAGTTGGCACTAAGGGGCCTAAAGTGTGCCAAGAAAACATCCCCCACACCATTACACCACCACCACCAGCCTGCACAGTGGTAACAAGGCATGATGGATCCATGTTCTTATTCTGTTTACGCCAAATTCTGACTCTACTATTTGAATGTCTCAACAGAAATCAAGACTCATCAGACCAGGCAACATTTTTCAATTTTTCCAGTCTACAACTGTCCAATTTTGGTGAGCTTGTGCAAATTGTAGCCTCTTTTTCCTATTTGTAGTAGAGATGTGTGGTACCTGGTGGAGTCTTCTGCTGTTGTAGCCCATCCGCCTCCAGGTTGTGCGTGTTGTGGCTTCACAAATGCTTTGCTGCATACCTCGGTTGTAACGAGTGGTTATTTCAGTCAAAGTTGCTCTTCTATCAGTCGGCCCATTCTCCTCTGACCTCTAGCATCAACAAGACATTTTCGCCCACAGGACTGCCGCATACTGGAAGTCTTTCCTTTTCATACCATTCTTTGTAAACCCTAGAAATGGTTGTGCGTGAAAATCCCAGTAACTGAGCAGATTGTGAAATACTCAGAACGGCCCGTCTGGAACCAACAACCATGCCACGCTCAAAATTGCTTAAATCACCTTTCTTTCCCATTCTGACATTCAGTTTGGAGTTCAGGAGATTGTCTTGACCAGGACCACACCCCTAAATGCATTGAAGCAACTGCCATGTGATTGGTTGATTAGTAATTGCATTAATGAGAAATTGAACAGGTGTTCCTAATAATCCTTTAGGTGAGTGTAGATGCATCCTATACAGTATATATAACACAGGATTTTCCCCAACCTTTTTTGTTCATATTTATTTATTAACTAGCATAAGTATGTTTCATTGATGGTTAAAGAGGTTGTAGAAATGTATAAATAGAGATATTATTATTTCAGGTTGAAGCCCACGTACATGTCTGTCTGTCTTTCTGTACAGCAGAACTCTCTGTCTAACTTATTAATACAAAGAAATCCCATTCTGTAAGGTTGAGTTGAGATCTTGAGGGTTGAGATCTTACGCCTTGTTTACACTAAGTTGTCCTTCTTTGGTGGTCAGACAAATACACTCCCTGTTCGGAAATCGGAGAGTAAATCACAGATGAGAAATATAAAAAGAAAATCAGATAAAGATGAAGTTCTGTCTTAAAACGACTCCAGCGTGTTAAATTTCAGCCAAAGTGAAAATATGAACTAATCCCAGTAAAAATATTCAGTTTAGCTTCTATTCTATTCTATTCTATTGGTGCAGGTGTTTGTTTACATTGAGACAGTAGCGCATTAGTAGATAATTTTAAAGTAGATTATTAAATCCGCCACATAACTGCACTAACATCACTTTTACTCAACATTCTGATTTCACTTATGGTGCAGATTAAACTTCAGGGAGAGATCTAAGTACTGCAAAAGTTTCAATGAATTCTGTCCTGATATTGTGACAAAATCTGGTTGGACAGATATACAGACAAAAAATGTCTGAGACTGAATTCTGTCCCTCCAATGTATGAAACTTAAAGATATCATTGAAAGAGCGAGTTCAATTTTTAATTCAATTCAATTTTATTTATATAGCGCTTTTAACAATGGTCATTGTCTCAAAGCAGCTTTACAAAATGGAAAGAAAATTTATGGAAGTGTGTATCAGTGAGAAAAAAATGTGTTTAGATAATAATGCGATTGTGAGATTGTCCCTGATGAGCAAGCCGAGGACGACGGTGACAGTGGCAAGGAAAAACTCCCTGAGATGGCAGCAGGAAGAAACCTTGAGAGGAACCAGACTCAACAGGGAACCCATCCTCATTTGGGTGATAACGGATAACAGAAATTATATAATGACATCATGTGTGTTAGGCTGCTGGACGTTCAGTATAACAGAAGTTATCATGGAGTCCAGTTCAGCACAGGGACGAGTCAGCAGGGGCATAGGACACAGGTGGGGTCTGGATCACTGGAAGCTCAGGTGCAGCATGTGTAGATCCAAACTATCATGAAGCAGAATCCAGCTAGAGTTGGTTCTTCTCTGGATGCCTCAAGATCTTCGCAGGGTTGACCTCTGCCTACTGGAACTGGAACAATCGCTAGTTGTCTCGGGATAGGTAGAAAAAAGAATAACAGGTGGAAAAGAAAAGAATTAGCATAGATGCCGTTCAAGATATTATCAGCACTAGATAGGGGTGTGCATTTAGATATACTGGAGTACAAGGGTATGTGATGAGTTATTTGTATGCCAGATTAAAGAGATGTGTCTTGAGTCTACTTTTAAACTGATAGACTGTATCTGAAGTCCGAACACTGTCTGGAAGGCTATTCCAAAGCTCTGACCAGCTCTGAGTTCAAAACCTTTTCTTTTATTTATATAGATGAACAATGACAGGTTTTATCCGTCTGCAGAAACTATGTAAAGCAGCTATTTCATGCCTTTACCAGCCTCTTTTTGTTTCCTCTTTCTTGGTAGAAGACTTCCTGAAAAAAAAAACGACTGACACTGGAGACTCCTTCCATAAATGTTAAACATCTCAAAAATCCCCTTAAACAAAACCTCACTATTTTAACAATTTAAAAATTAAAATTTTATGGTCTTTCAGGCAAACGTGACAGTGCTGTATTACTGCTGTAGTTTTATATACTATATGTACTGTATATATAATTGTGTGAGCTCACGAGCACTCATGATTGGCTGTAAAGCCGCGATTGATGTGAGAGCGCGAAGTATCTCTCATCCCTCTTCTCTGAGAGAGCTTGGCCAATCAGCTCTCTCCAGGAGTTTTATAGATTTTAAGATGTTAGAGATGCAATTAATCCCAAAAATATCTGATGGAAATTTCAACCTGTGGTGTCGTGTTGGTCGCACCACTTCTCATCAAGGTTTTTTAAAAAAACGTTTGTATCAATATAGTTAGCTTTTTGTAAATCATGAAAGTAAACCAAAAACCCAACAGATCTTCAGTACAGTCAAGCTCTATCACCTCTGGGTAAATACTGTTACCACATACACACACACACGCACCTCAGAATGACCTGGCTACACAACGCCCACACAGCAGGGTTTATTTAAGCTGAATGTGACTCATGATCATGTTTTTCCCTTTTATTTTCAGACTCCATTTACTTTTGTGAAACGAGTCCTACAACACGAGCGCACGCATGAACGTGACATTAGCGGCCCTGTGTTTCATTTGACACCCAGCACTTTCATTGATAGGACCACATGAAGTTCAGCTGAGACAGAAAGGTCAGGTTGCTCTCCATGACTCGTGGGTGGTGTATTTCTAAAGGCCACTCTAACCCCGAGTCTGAAATGAAGCTAAATCAGCTAGTCGCCTACCAAAATCGTGTTGCCATGCAACCGAACTCATAATCACCTTCTTTAATGCTCGCTCTGGGCCTCTCTTTTTTCTCACTTGTAGGAATACATCTGATTATGCGCGGAAGGGAAATATCTCCCGCTCTCTGCTGGGCTCATTGTCTTAGTGGGATGAAACACACCGGGGAGAAACGCGGTCGCTCTTTTAGTCAGCTAGAAAGCAATTGGCTCGCATAGATATGAGAAAATGAGCGTTTGTGTGTGTCATGTTTCCCAGCGTGATGCACTTTCGCAAATAAGTGTATTTCTTCGTAAATTTGACAGTCCTGATGCCGTGCTTGTTTTCAGACCGGCACGTCGATGGGGTTGTGAATGATTAAGAAAAAAACAAGTGCAGACGAATAACGCATTTGACATAATGGTGATGGGCACCGTCTCCGACAGACCCATCACATCTCATTTCGAATGTTACACCCAAGAGCCAAGGCTCGTCAAACAGCAGAGCTGTAAAGAGGAAACGACCCTGAGGCGCACGAGCCATACGGTGAAGCCTAAAGAGGCATCCGCTTGTCATATCTGCATCACCAGTCACGTTCTCCATGCATATTTCCAAGAACAAAATGACTTGTTTCTCTATGACTATCAAGAACAAAATACACATGAAAGAAAAATTTTTAGCAGCCAAAAAGTACTTCTAAATGATGTTTTCCGGACTTTTAAAGTCTGAATTTTGCGCTTATCATAGCTTATTGTTTGCATTTAAATCGATAATATAGCACTAAATTATCCTGCTTTCTCGAGAATATATATTAATTATGACCTCCCAGCAGGAATTTTATATTGTGTTGATGTTAATTGGACAATACAGGTTGGGACAATGTTAGTACAGTGAAACCTTGGACGAACAAAGATTTTTAATACATTTTGACTCGGAAAACGAACAAGTCTTAGTTTACGAGTACCGAATATTATGCATCACGCATGCGTTTCTTGTTTTGACGCCGAGTGTCACGTGATCACAACTAAGCCAATGTTTTTTCTCTCTCTTGCGCCGCAGAATTGTGGGTAATCCCCTGCTGGTTCTTAGTGCGTGTCTTTCACTGGTATAATCAACATTCGTGCATGCGTGTACTGTTTACTATAACACTGTGACCACGTGTGTGTGTGTGTGTGTGTGTGTGTGTAAAACATTTTATTTTGTGTCTGTATGCATGTGTGTACAGTCAGGATCTTTTTTTAAAGGTAAAGTGCAAGTTAATTTGTTTTATTTTCACTTAATCATTTTTATGTATACATTTTTTTGGGCTGTGGAATGAATAATTTGAGTTTCCATTATTTCTTATGAGAAAATTCAGTTTGGTTTACGAGTGTTTTAAAATATGAGCTGCTTCTGGAACGAAATATGCTCGTGATCCAAGGTTCCCCTATATAAGAGTAATTTTGATTAAATGACGCTGGAACGCCGTTGACTACACGATGATGGTATACTGTTGAACGAACGCCCCTGACACAATGTTAATAATAATAATAATACATTTTGAAAGTGCTTAAAATTATTTTGACCAAAAAGCTCTGATAAAAAGATGAGTTTTGAGACCAGATTTAAAAGCATCAACAGTCTGTAGCGTCCTCAGATACTCTGGGCGAGCACTCACTCCACAGTCAAGATGCAGCTGAGCAAAAAGCCTGCTCTCCTATGGTATGGAGCTTGGTCTTAGGAGGTTTCAAAAGCAGTGTTAATACAGCGGTACCTTATCATACAACTTTAATCAGTTCAAGAGGCAAGTTCTTATTGTCCCATAGGAAATAATGTAAGTGCAGATAATCTGTTCCAGCCACCCAAAAATCTTTGAATACTACCAACTTCCAACAATGTAATCATGTTTTTGCGTATGAAAAAAAAAACATTTAGAAAAGACATGTAAATGAAATAAAGTATTAAATAAATTTAAACCTCACCTAACCTTAATTTATGATTCCTCTTGGCACCGACTGCTTTAAAAACCAAATTGAAAGCGGCTCTCTTTACTTCTTGCTACTGTCATCCCATTCTTGGGACCCATGATGCTATGTCTTCACTAAATCGTGCGCAAAATGCAAAAACAAAGGTAATGTTATACATTTACATTTACATTGAGGCATTTGGCAGACGCTCTTATCCAGAGCGACTTACAAAAAGTGCTTTAATGTTTACAACATTGGATACATACTTACACTGGGTTAACTAGGTTAATAACTAAGTACCATAAGTCCAACACATCTGAGAAGAGTTTTTTTTTTTTTTTTTTTTTTCGGGGGGGTTAGTCCAAGTACTGGAGAAACAGATGCGTCTTGAGTCGTCGTCTAAAGATATTCAAAGAACTTGGGAAGGTTAAAAACGAGTCGTGCTGCTGCATTCTGGATCAGTTGCAGAGGACGAATCGTGGACAAAGGCAGGCCTGCCAGGAGTGAGTTGCAGTAGTCCAGTCTTGATTCAGTCTTGACGTTATAATACTAAGATGCGGGAAGCCGTTGTGTCCATCCCAATCTCTTATCGGAATTCTAAACCCTGTTGGAAACTTAAAGGAGCGTGACTGTGGTCTGATGTCGCGCGAATGGATGTACATTGTCCCAATGGTGGAAATTGTTGGAACAAAATTACAGCGCTCTTCTTTAACACCGGGATGTGCTAAACTAGCCAACAAACTAACCTAGCTAATATTGTCTTAAACACTACTATGTTATGGTATTTCATTCACTATAAACACTCCCACTATTCTCTCACTCTTGAGTTTCTCAACTTGTTACGTTAAATAGAAAAAAGGCAGAAGGTGTACACTTATTCATCCTGAAGGTTAACCGAATTTCAAAGTACTGTACTGTACACTGTAGCTAATCCCGTAATTAGGAAGGAAGAGATCTGAAGGCAGGAAGACATGGAGGCGTGTCCAATTAATTATTTAATTCATATTTATAGGCACATGGTAAATTATCTGTGTCCTTATAAGCTATTTAGGTGATGTTTAAAAGATTTAAGATGATTTATTATGTTGTGCTGATGATTTTTAAGAAATCCTATTGATATAAGAATGTTAAACTAATTTTGTACAGGTGAGGCAGAGTCTGAGTAGGAAACTGGAGCTTTATTGGGCAGGCGGTAGCGATGATGAGAGAGAGTATCATATTCTTCCCCTCTCGGATCATTACTTTTGATCATTCTCAGGAGATGACTGAGATGTGTGGAGTGTGTGAGGCAGAGGCCGTCAGACCCAGACTAAGTGGTGAGACGAAAAATGATTCCTCCCGAGATTTCACAGGTTCGGAAAAAGGTGTCGCGTGATGTCAGTGTCGAGCTTGTAATGGATCCAAAAAAGCAAGTGAAATTCGTTTTACAGAGCCAGGTGCCTTATAGAAATTACACACACAGTGCGTTTCAGTGCGTTTCAACAGTGTGATCCCACGTGAGGAAAATAACTACCAAAATCCACATGTGAAACATGAATGTTTACAGAAAAACAAATAATGAAAGAACTGCATGAAAATAAATAAATCATTAGTAATATGTTAGGTTGCACGTTGGCGTCACGGTTAGCACTGTCGCCTCACAGCTCCAGGGTCGGGGTTTCATTACCACCTCGGGGTCTGTGTGCATGGAGTTTGCATGTTCTCCCCGTGCTTGGTGGGTTTCCTCCGGGTACTCCGGTTTCCTCCTACAGTCCAGAGACATGCAGCTTAGACTAATTGGAGTTCGTAGTGTGAATGAGTGTGTGTGTGTCTGTGTTTCATGGCTGTACCCCACCTCAGGCCCCCCTGTGACCCTGAATACAGGATAAAGAGGTATAGTGATAAAGTGGGTAAGTGAGTAATATGCTATATGTGCTGTATATAAAAAACAACCTATATATTTAAAAAAAAATTTAATAGATCACATGCAAAAAAAACTTATTCTGAAGTAAACTAAGGAAAATAAAAACACATGCCCTACTATGTTTAAAATAAATGCATGAAAATTATGAAAATATTTATGCAAATCTTCACTTGATAAAAACTGGTGGAAAAGGAACATGAATCATGTGAGGGCACAATTAGCCTAATCTGCATGTCTTTGGACTGTGGGAGGAAACCCACCAAGCACGGGGAGAGCATGCAAACTCCATGCACACACTCTCACTCAAGGCGGGAATCGAACCCTGACCATGGAGGTGCTAGGCCACAGTGTCAACCACTGCACCACCATAATGGATCGCTTGACAAAAAAAATAAATATACCCAAAAAATGACATATAAAAGACTAACATGCATGGGACAAAACGTCTGGACTGTAACACGTGAAGTTTGTAGAAACGATACATTTAAATTGCAGACCTACACGTGATTATTCATGCTAGAGCGTGTGCATGAGACAGACAGACACACTAACACTCCAGCGCTCCTCCTTATGTTCCTCCATCTGGTTCTGCTTTAATCAGCGAATGTAATGACAATTGGACTCCGACTTTGCATTAGAGTCATTAAATGGCAGCTAACTGAGCCGAGCAGCGCCGCCGGTCCCGTCGACTGAATCCGTCTTCATCATCTCTGCTGACAGCAGCACATTAATCTGCTCCTGCGCCAATCACACGCCAATCAATTCCTAATAGCTTAGCATTTCACCGAGTGAGAGGCGAAGCAGCAGCTCAGCAGCTCAACTCGGAGAGCCCGTGTCTCAGGGGACAGATCTGCAGAGCGTCAGATCTCAGGAAGATGTCCTGATGAAATGCTGAGAGGATTTTTTTTCTCTCCCCTGTTCGAACTGGAATCATTTCCAAATTGGCTTGGCTATTTCATCAGTGAATGTAATTAAATCATTTAAGCGGCTTGTGCCTGCGAAGTGCCAGATTCAGTTTGTGAGTTTGTCTTTTTCAGGTTATTCGACGGTCGTAAAAAAACACTATTACATACAGTAGGTAATATTTTTCAGATTAGACAAGACGCATGTAGAATTATGGGCTGAAAAATTAATATTGAAAAATTTTAAATATTCCATTGTGAAATTAGTGTGCTTATAAACTGTAATGAAAGTCACATTGAAATGCGACAAACTTATAGAGAAAACTTGAATAAATATAGTAAAATACATATATTATGTTGTTAAATACATTTATATTATCAATGAAAAATGCTATATTTGATTATATGAATAAATGTATAACAATATGTAGTTTCTTGAATTATTTATACTATTTAAATCAGGGTCACATCTACTGTATTTATTCATTTATTTATTTTTGAATAAAACGACCTTCCATACAGAACAGACAGTTTCAAGAGTTGTTGAATATAAATAACAAGTTAGTGCAGTGCTGCCCTCTACTGGATATTCACTGCAGCCACACCTTTAATTAAATTAATTCTGAATTTAAATCAAACTGATAATTTGCAAATTGTCAGGCCCATTGTGAGTGTTTTCTAACACATAATTCCATGTAACTTACATAACTATTTTAAAAAACATAACATATATATTTAACATATATTTCTTCATTAGAAAAATACATTTCAGGCCTTAATTACCCTTTAAAATATAAATATGTATGTTGTAGCATTAACAAATACACCAAATGTGTTTAATTAGCAAGTCTGATAATGAAATGAAGACATCCATTTGCTTAACATTATTATTCTATAATTATTTATTGAATATATAATTTATAATTACTCTATAATTATAATTTGCTTTTAATCCGTAATTTGTGTGACAGGGTTGTGTTTTTAAAATGGCCTTCAGTCAAATTGACTGGCTGACTGGCAGTCAATCACAATATCAGTGAAAAATGGAGTAAAAGAACTAACTTTTGTCTTTTGTTCGATCAGAAAAAAATGGATGACGTAACTTACTGTTGAACGAAAAAGTTTCATAACCTCACCCCTGCACACGAGGCATCGTCACAAGAAAAGCTATGATGTTCACCTTACTTTCTACACTTCTGCAAGCCCCGTCGGTCTTATTTATAATTTAATAACAACACATTGTATTATATTATCATTTATATATTTCAGTTTTCTCACACACAGTGTCCGTGACTCATATGTTGCACATTAGTTCATTTATAACACAGAGTATAAGGGATCTTACCAGGGAGTCCTGGAGGCAGGTTACGAACCCTGGTGAATATTCAAAAGTGCAATACCTTCGTAGTTTCTTTCCCAAATGTCTTAATATGTTGTAGTTTACAGTATGCATAAAATGGATGAATGGCCAGAAGTTTGGACCTGAGTGCTTGTTTAGATACATGATAATGATTAAATGCACATTCCAACTGCAATTGGTTTATCAGATATCAGATATACTGTAGGAAACTTAAGCAAATATTTTGACTCAAATATATACTGAAATGTATGTGTATTTACTGGATGGATGTGTAAAATATACCTAATTCAGTTCAAAGGATGTGTTAATTTACACACTTTAGGTAACATACAAGGGTGTATGCCAGCCATTTAACAAAGTTAACAAAATTTGAAAATGTCTTGCGGCCCACCAAAACCTTTAGGGCCCAAGCACTATAGCATCATAGTGTATGAAAGATTTCAATCTAAGGATTTTTTTTTTCCAAACATCCAGGGCTTTTTGGAGGACTTAACATGCTCAAAAAGTCATTAAAATAATCACACAGGTTGAAATCTGCTGCCATTAGGACACGTGAGCGGCTGGGCCATGAGTGCGGCACAGGGCCTTCACAGGAGATTTCGCTGCATAGCTTATACACATGTGCATGTACAGTACACATGTAAAACCCAGTACAAAATTAGATCTCATTGAGCCGGACAACTTTTGCCTGGTTTTTATGGACTATATTCAACAGGAAGTCAGTTATTTTGCGTTGTTTGCAAAACGGAATTAAATTTAATATACTTGTCTTAGGTGATTTATGCGATTGCCACTATACCGGGCCAATATCATTTTATGACATTGAGAAGGCAAAATTGCGAAGGGATTTTTGATATCTTAAATGGTTCAGGCGTGGTGAAGCCTTAAGCTTATGACGAAAAGTGGCTAATAACTTGCTTGTGACACACTCATAGTATGAGGTTTTGTTATGTCACATTATGACACATGTGCCCATTGTCTGTCTGGTGTGTCCGGGTGGTGATGGCGCAAGTGCTTGGGCCCAATCATTGTTGCTTTGCAGCTATATTTATAAATTAGGATTCCACTGGTTAATGATATTTTATAGGATACATTTTGATTTATGAATTAAAAATGTAATCCCCACTGCATTGTTTTTATCTTTAAATATTAATATTCATAAAATTAATATGTTCATAAATATTTAATTAAATGTTATAAATATACTGTAAATATTTAATCATACATATTTAATATTTTATGAAAAGTTTATTTATAGTTGCCAATTACTGAATGTAGCATTCGTACTTTAAAAAACAACAATACACATGATGGACACTAGAGGGAGCTAAAACACTAGGGCTTATCTTTTTTGTTGTTCTTGCCTTATAAATGCCTCCAGACATAACCATACTGCCATCACATCAATTAGGAAAAGTCTGCCTCTCAGTTTTGGAATGGCACTGTGGGGTGGATTTATTATCTTACTAAAACGTACAAAAATCTTTCTCACGCAAAATCTTAAATATGGGCTTTACAGACTCTTGTAGTTTAAGAGTTACTCTCATTGTCTATACCGCTTTATCCTGTATACAGGGTCACATACTGTAAAGCACAAGGCGGAGTACATCCTAGATGAGGTGCCTATGCGTCACAGGGCACACACACACATACATATACTCACACACACACTCATTCACACACTACGGGCAATTTGGGAACGCCAATTAGTCTAACCTGCATGTCTTTGGACTGTGGGAGGAAACCGGAGCACCTGGAGGAAATGCACCTAGAACAGGGAGAACATGCAAACTCCATGCACACAGACAGGGAATCGAACCAGGACTCTTGAGGTTTAAGAATTTCTTGTAAACATGAACAAAACATTCTCATGTAACCTCATGAAGGCGGCCATCTTAAAAAAAACAGACTCACTTTCTTCCTGAATGATAATGTAGTTAAAAAAATAGAAGCAAATATTTATTGATTAAATTTTATAGCCATGATTATGGTGTAAGCAAAGTGTTACCTTGCTGGTGAACTCATTAAAAGTAATAAAAAGGCATATTTAATGTCTTTTTAAAGTAATAATACAGATAAAAGTGATAGCCTACTTTGTAAAAAAAAAAAAAAACTGTAGTTTTAGCAAGGTGCTTATTACCTATAAAATGCTTTATTTTTTATAAACGTTTTTTATAAATTTTTATCATTCTGCTAAAAAAAAAATTAGTTTATTGCATAAATCTAATCAACAATTTTCCAGACTAGACCCCAAGGTACTTCTTTTTATTGCTACTGCACAAAATGTGTCTCAGCACCTGTCCTGTTTTTTCTTTCTGAGGCTGAGAACATCTGTGAGACTTGTTCCAGTAAAATAGCTGCTTGACGTCTATTTGAGATCTCGTTTTGATGTGGCTGTTCACAGGACGGAGACAGTTTTGAAACTTCAGTGCAATTCCTTGATGAAATTGGATGTTTTATCATTCTTGGGCTTCTTTGGAGAATCTATGGCTCCTAAAGACATTTGATTTACAAACTGCTTCTAATAAAGACAACTTTTGTAGCGTTCTTAATATCACTGTTAGTTACGTTATTTTCCCCTTTTCTTAATGTGACAAACTTCAGAAGATAAACCATAAGAAACTCTTTAAAAAGGAAGACATTTCCTGTAGGGTTCTTCATACAAGTTCATGCAGAAGGACAGAGGATTATAGAGAGTAAACAATTAAGACAATTAATAGTTTATTTATTAATAGAGAATACCCAGTAGCCAGTGATAAATCCATTTGGCTAATGATTAAATGGTGGATCTTGGCATGTTCTTCGGACTGAAAAGTTCAAGACACATCCACTCTAGATTAGTGGGTTTCGGCTCTGGTCCCAGCACAGCTGATTTAACTAATCAACCGATTAACTGCTTTTTCTTGACAGAAGTGGTATGTCACTAAAATATACCAGGCAGTGCTCTTCCAGGAATAAGTTTGAGAACCGCTGCTCTAGGTAAAGATATTAGGTCTTTACAACATACCACGGCTTCTGCCTTCTAAATTGGTGTCCTACATCATGCTTGTGACTCTTCACACTCAGACACAGTGAGCTGGGAACCACTCAGGCAGGCCAAGCTCATTCTTCACAGTGCAAAGGGTCAACCGATGCTTTGTCTCGTTATGAATAAAGTTTGTACGGGATGTTTACTGATCCGCATTTGCGTCATAAATTCCACCATTTACTCCGCCCGGGGCCGCTCAGTCAGCTAATCTACTATGGCAACACAAACTTAATAATAAAATGATAATTGTTCGTGTAGCGCAGGAGGATTAGGCCAACAGCCTTCAGGGGGTTTTGTGTGACATCAACTCCAGAATTTTTTGCCACGCTGTCAATACATGTGAATGAATAAAATGTTATGCGATATTTTATTGTAAAACACCTTCAAGCTTTTACATTTAAACTTTCAGATCTTTGGTAAATGTGCTGAATTTTTCTTCATGGTTTTAAACGAAAAGGTCTTTTTTCCTATTTTAATTCCACATTCATACAGTATATATCATGGTCAAATTTATTTAAAGATCACATTTTTTATTTTTCCAAGGATGACAATTTGCAAGGATCGACTTTAAACACTACTGTATTTACAGTAGGCATGTCACTAAATTGAACATGTTTTTAAAATGAACTAGTATTATTTGAGCTGGAAACAGTGCAACTGTACTGCTAATGGTTTTGAATACAAATGCAATTTAGCTGAAAGTTCATTCGAGAACTTAAGGTCAGACGCACTCTTACGTGGTACGGCATGTTGGAATAAGAGCGAGCTTTATAAACTCGGAAATATATGCGGAAACTTAACACTCCATTCCCAGCTGCAGGTCAGAGAGCCCTTACACCAATACGCTTAAGTAGAGGCAATTACACACGTACTCTAATCTCCAGCTGCCTTCCGGCCCGGGTGTAATAAACACTTCCTTGTTCAGCCAGTCAGATCCTGCGTCCAGGCTGACCTGTGTGAAAGAGTCTCTGTGCGACAGTGTGAAAGGTGCTGCTGTGTGAGGAGCGCGAGGAGCAGCGATCAGATCGGCGACGCCGCGCTTATCTGTTCTCAAACGCCCGACATGTTGTGTGCGACAGACACTCTGGTGCACGGCCAGCTGTGGCGGCCATCTTTGCTCAGGGAGCCTTAATTATTGCAGAGGGGGGTTGGAAAAGAGCGAGCCGGGGAATAAATCGATACATCATCTGCGGCCTTGGTGTCTGAGGCACACATAGCGGTGGTGAATTGAAATCAATAGCTGTTTAATCAAGCCTTTCTGTCGAGGTTTTGTGTACACATGCGCAACGGAAGCACATCCTGGACGAACTGAACCTACTTCGGAATAAAATCCACAGCGTGATGGGCATGTCGTAGGTATTCGGTAATCCCGAAATTTGGGGTTAAAGGGTTTATCGCATGTAGGGCAGTGGATATGAATAAGCAGACGCTACAGGAAAAAGAGAACACACACTGAGCCTCCTTTGTCAAAGCGAATCCTGCTCCCTGTGCTTTCGCTTGCAGCTGTTTACTTTGGACTCTGCTCCTCATGGGTTTGGTTTTGTAACTCAGAGAAGCCGAGCTGTTTGGCTTCGCGCAGGATGATAGTTTGCTTTATTGTTCCTCTTTTCTTTCCACAGGAGATCCCTCGGGGCTGCACTTCAGAGGGAAAGTCAGCAGATTCATGATAACGTGTACAAGCAAAGAGTTTTTTGTTTTACCCAGGCAGACCCCCTCCACATATACACACACACACATACACATACAAGCATCAGCCCTCCCACCCTTTTCCGAATTAAAAGTCGCCTTTTGTGTGCGGATCTGGTTTCCCAGGCCTGCGCGTCCGCAAAGGTCCATCGGGTTCAAAACCACAACTTGGGCCTGCAACAACAGTGTAAAAAAACAGCCCTCTTACAGTGAGATATCAGCTCATTGCGAGCATGAAGCCTGAACAAACAGACCGCTGGAGGGAAAAGGGGGCTTATACAAACTCAATGACATTACACGGTGGCCTTGAGATTATCTCCAGTGAAACCGAGATGCTAAACTAAAACCATGGTTTGAGAGAAAAAAAACACAAAAAACTGCAAATCAAGATCCGAAGGAGCCCTGCCTCTGCTGAGTCATGGTGCTCCGGTAATTTATCAAGGTCACATGGCAGGATTCTGACTCTGAAAAGACACTCTGACCTTGACTTCCCCTGTTTCTTGTCTTTTTAAAACCAGACCCTGGCTCACAATAGCTTCCTCGTGCACCAGGTCTGAGCTTTAGTGTCTCGTGTAACAATGCCGGGCTTTGATATCTTCTCAGAGGACGAGCGATCATTCTGTTTAGGAGAGACCTCAGAGGCGGCGCCCACGTTTTCGCCGCTATTTCAGCTCCACATCTGTCTTGGCTACAAATCCAAGGCATTTAATGGTGTATTCTCTGACTATGAATTTACACACATCAGTGGGTAGAAGGAGGACTCGGAGGACTCGGAAGACTCAACATGGGACAGATTTGGATTGCCTTAAAATAGGACGCCGAACCTGAAGCAGGGCTTTGTCAAAGTAATAAGGTATTATACTGGGTAATTTGGTGTTTCGTTGGACCAGGAGTGTTAGGAGCATGGATGCAAACCTTTGGAACACTGCATCAGTTTTCTCTTCATTCATTTTCGGTAAGCATGTAGATCTGGGTCATTGTCCTGGAGCCAAGGTCCACCCCAGGAACACTGGTGAAACAGGAATAAATGGGATTTGTTATACCTAACACACAGTATGAATGCAGATCAATTCCTGCTCTCTGTTTCACCCAAATGAGGATGGGTTCCCTGTAGAGTCTGGTTCCTCTCGAGGTTTCTTCCTTTTGCCATCTCAGGGAGTCTTTCCTTGCCACTTTCGCCCTCGGCTTGCTCACCAAGGACTATCTGACCATTCACATTCCATACAAACTTAAATAATTATTTTGATTGTGTAAAGCTGCTTTGCGACAATTGTTAAAAGCATTATACAAATGAAATTGAATTGAAATACCAGTCTCTCGGAGATAAAAGATCTCGAATTTGTTAAAGTCATACATTTGCTAGAGAAAAAACTGAAGCAATTGAATCAAATACATAATATTTTTTTACCTCGTCTAAAGATCTTAAAGCTTGTACTTCAGCTTGTACCTGAAAATTTATTGATGGGGATTTGTATCATCCATGCCTCGATATAAACCCTGAATTCCAGATCACCGGCTTATCCTGTTTAAAGTCTGAGACGTGCGACGGTGGCGCTGAGCCGAAGGAGATGTTAGACTTGGCTCGCAGCCTGACGATTGCTGATTCATTGTGCTAACTCAGCGTCTGCGATTCATTGAGGTTAGAACTATGCGGCGTTAAATGAGCAGGACCGGGTAATTAAGTATAATTGACGATAATTGAAATCTTGACACTCCCTGGATTGTCGTCTTTTAAAGTCGTTTATACGAGTAGACGTCTGAGGAAGATCTGCAGGAGCTAGCGTAAAAAAAATTACATACTACATACTGCGGGCTAGTGTTAATAATAGTAAAAATAAAAATAAACGTTTTATGTTTACGGCAAAAAAAGCAAAACATATCTAGTGTTTTATCATCTCGCGCAGCGTACGAGATATTTTCGCTGATGATTTCGTTTGGTGTATCGACACATCGCTGCGACTGCCGAGACGCCGCCAACTCGCATTTATCTGTCTTAGCAACAAATCCAACTCGCTTAACGCTGTGGCCCCTTTAAGGATTTTAAAGATGAACTCTGTAAGCTAGCTGCAGTAAGGCTCTGAGACGTGTTACAGCGATTTCTCCCCAGGAGTTTGCTTTGAGTAATACACAGACAGGGAAATGTGTGTGGAGTTAATAGGAGCGGGCTGGTGAGGGACAGCGCGACTGCCTAAGCCCCTCTGCTTTGTTCCCACATTGCAAGGTTAACGATTTTCCGTCCTGGGTGGCTGAATTAGAATTCAGCTCCCGTCCTCGGCACTGAGACGCTGTCTGCTGCCTTCCCAGCAGCCCCGGCGCACGGTGACAGGGAGATGGATGATATCTGCAGCATGGGCCGCTCTGCTCGGGAGGAGGGGGAGAGGGTGCACTGAGTGCACTCTCTCTCTCTCTCTCTTACACACACACACACTTTTACACACACACACACACACACAAGTTGTGCACACACACAGCCAGACAGTCACATATATGACAGCAGAAACACATGCACACTGTCATACACACATGAAAGCACACACATACAGATGCAAAGACGCAAAGCAGAACGGACAGTTGTGCGTTTTTGATGTAGATGCAAGTGCACACATGACAGCGTGGACACACACACACACACACACACACAAAAACAGCAACAACATGCACTCACAACACAGCATGATGCATTTGAATGCAGGTACATGTCTAATTCAGGTGCACACACACACACACACACACTTAAATACAATTAAGCACACAGTGTGCAATACAGTGGAGTATAGATTGTTTATTAAGACACACACACTTATTAGAATGTATGCACCACAAAGAACAGTGTTTATTAGCACACACACACACACACACATACTCACACACACACACACGTTAGGACGTTACATACTATACACAGGGTGCTACATTCCTGTATATACCATAAAGTAATGCGCACACACACACACACACACACACACACACACACACAAGCAGGTATCATCTACGCTTTCGGAATTACAAGTACATGTACATTCTGCTTGTGTGTGTATAAGCAGATATATAACACGTACATGATATTAAAACACAAATACAAATTGGGAAAGATTAAATATTGGCACCCAACAAGGTGTGTATTTGTGTTTTAATATCATGTACATGTTATATATCTGCTTATATACACTTTGGAAAATTAACACTAAACTGAACCTTTATGTATGATGCTTTACAGTATTTTACACTTCTATATACTGTACATAAAGACACTGATTAAAGGTAAAAACAATACAGTTTAGTACATTAACTCCTAAACATAGATAGTTCTTTCAATTACCATAAGTAATTGACCATAAGTAATCAAGTACCATAAGGTTCAGACTTCACAAGGTGAAAATGCACTTGATCGAACTGTGCAACAATTTAATTAACAAATTAAAAGCAAAGTAACATTTTGTCACGATGAACACCATTTTCCTCAAATTTTCCCCCAAAAACCTTTGTGGTTTATACGTCTGAGAGGACAGACATATAAACCACAGCAAACTAAAAATACCAAACAACACATCGACACATCAGAAGAGACGAAGGATCGTTTCCAATTTACTTTATTGATCATTTTGCAGTTTCAAAGGTACAGTTACATTGAATTAAATACTGTCGTTATCATTGTTATCAACTTCAGCTTTATTAGCGAACAGTACCAGTCAAAAGTTTGGCCACAATTTTGGATTTATTTTCTACATTCTAGAACAATACTGGATTTGTTTTTGTTTTTTTCGAAACTATAAAATAACACAAATGGTTTTATGTAATTAGGTTAATTACAGACACGAAGGTCAGCTGTTCAGAAAAGAAAAACTCACCAAAACCTACCTCTGCTGCAGAGAAGAAGTTCATTTAGACTTACCAGCTTCAGAAATCAGCAATTAACAAACAGATTAGAGGCGTTATGAAGCTTTACAGATCATAAGTAGCAGATACATCTCAATATCAACTGTTTAAATTTATGAGATTATTGCATGTTTTAATGCCTCCAAATTGTTTTACACTGTAGAAAAATATAAAAATCAGGAACGACCATGGAATTTGAAGGGGTGTCAAAACTTTTGACTGGTAGCTACTATTCAAAAAGAAAGAAAAAAAAAGACAGATTTATAGTTGTACTTACCTAATGAATTTATGTTTAGACTTTGTGAGCAAGTATTTATATCTTAGTCTTTACAAGGATAGGAATATTTTTGACCTTGTTGGGACACTTGGCTGGTCCTCGATAGACAGTCCTCACAATGAGAGTAAAACAACAGTGTGTGTGTGGGTGTGTGTGTGTTTGTGTGTATGAGGGGGTACACGGGATGCTTTTTTTTGTCTTAGATCACCAAATGTCCCTACAAGAATAAAAATATCAAACAAATTTGTGGACATTTGCAGGGACGTTTATTTCGTCAGGTCCTCACTAGACTAGCAAGATGTGTGTAAACATATATATGAGTGTCATTTTTTGTTTAGTATTTGAAAATAAAAACCTGCTTGATTTGTCAATAAGGTCGGGGTTTAATTTAATATCGCTGAGCTGCGATGATGATGATGATGATCTCGGGGGGAAGTTCCTCATAAGGATAGTAAGACAAATGCGTGTGTGTTTCTGAGATGCTGAACTCGACCACCTCTTGCCTTCTGTTTGATATGATGAATATACTCATGTGTGTCTGAGTGTGACTGTGATGCAGAACTTACCAGCTGTGCCTTCCCTACTGCCAACACACACACACACACACACACACACACACAAAACCTCTACCACGTGACGCACACTGCCGCAGGTGAAAGCGGTAGAGCCGCATGACTTATGCATGGCTGCAGTGGAAAAGCCTTTACGTCACTCAGATCGACTTCCGAGGAAAGTCGCAGACTTTATGAGGACGAACTGCACCAACTGAATTCTTCATCATCACTTAAAGTCGACCGGATCTGGAGAATACATAAAAAATTTTTTTTTTTCAAAACCTAATAAATAAAAACCACCATCATAGCTTTTTGTGTGTAAAAATACTATATTCATACTATCTTTTTTTTTTTTTTTACATTTTATTTTCCTATTACACAATAAAGCTTTGCATAAACTGATGCTTTAATATCTTTACAAGGACGATGTTAGCATTATTAATATAACAAATTTTTCCTTTTTTTTTTTTTTTTTGTAAAACAGCACCAGGACCAGACAGATGTCCTTACAAAGTCAGATGTATATTTATTTATTTATGATAAAATATATGCATGCACACACCCATACCCATTTTTGCATTTGTATCCTTCACTCTCACAAAAACTCACACACTTCCATTACAGAGAACCTTTTTATTTATTTATTCATTTTTTTTACCTGTATGCTGCACAAGGTGACTTCTTAACTTTTTACTCCTGAAAAAAAAGAAAAAAGAGGAGCACGACATGAGTTAATGAGACAATAACACGAAAAGGCAGCTCTGAGGGTGTGTGTGTGTGTGTGTGTGTGTTTTCTCAGAGTTCACTTGAGGATGCAGGAAAGCAGATGTACGAGTTTTTCCCTGCCAAAGCTCTCTGTGAGCGCTAGTACAAAGGAAGACCGCAAGCTGTGTATTGTAGGTATGTGTGTGTGTATGTGTGTGTGTGTGTGTGTGAGACACACTCTCTTTCCCCTCACAGAACAGCTTCACTAAAGTTCCCACGTTCAGCTGCCAATCACACACCGGTCACACTCGATTTACACAACCACAAACACGGCTTCGCTCGAGGGAAGGTTTCAGCGATATAGTCGGTTGTTCGGTGTGTGTGTGTATGTGTTATGTGAGCGAGCGTCTGCAGCGCAACGTTTGGGGCCGGTGCACCTGCGGAGCATGTTGCCGTTGGCCGGTGACGCCAGCTGTGGGTCGTATCGAAGCTGTGGCCGCTGGAAAGGCCGAGCTGTGAGACAGAGCCTCATTATCCTCTACAGTGAGAGAGAGAGAGAAAAAAAAAAAGCCAGTCGCGGTTCAATAACTCCGACCAGATAGCACGTTTCCCTGGCAACACCTCCGAAGCAGCTCTGCAGAGATCCCAGAGAGAGAGAAAGAGAGAGAGAGAGAGAAAGGGGGAGGGCGGACACGAGGAAGGAAGGAAGGAAGGAAGGAAGGAGAAGACCTAGACGGCACTGGAGTGGGTGACACTTGTGCTCAGCACAAACAATAAAAACTGTTAACACACACAAACAGAAGTCTAGTCCAAGCCATACACACGCTTTTACACACACATACACACACTTCTTAACCGAGTCATTTGGGTGAACAGCGTTGCGATGATGCATGTTAGCATGATAACATGAACTAACAGCTGAACCAGGAGTCTTCGGAAGCGAAAACAGGTTCCACATGGTCCATTATTGTGACGTCCACGAGTTCGGGAGTCAACTTTCTACTTCCGTCAGTCTGCCTTCAAATCGTTCTATGTCTATCGCTACAGGTATGGAGGCGTGTCCTCTGTGTCTATCACTACAATGAAGAGAATGTGACCAATGTGTCCATCAATACAGTGAAGATGTGACCTATGTGTCCATCAAAGCAGTGAAGAAGCTGTGTCCTCTGCATATATTAGTATGGTGAAGGAGACATGTCCTCTGGATCTAACAATACAGTGAAGGAGAAATGTCCTCCTTTGTCTCTCACTTCAGTAAAAGAGGCGTGTTCTCTGCATCTATCAGTATGGTGAAGGAGGTGTGTCCTCTGTGTCCATCAATACAATGAAGGAAATGTGTCCTCAGTGTCCATCAATACAGTAAAGGAGGCATGTCCTCTATTGTCTATCAATTTAGTAAAGGAAGTGTGTCCTCTGCATCTAGCAATACAGTGAAGGAGTGTTGTCTGAGTTTATCAGTATGGTGAGGGAGATGTGTCTTCTGTGTCTATCACTATAGTAAAAGAGGCATGTCCTCTACATGTATCAGTACAGTGAAGGAGGTGTGTCCTCTGTGTCCATCAATACAGTGAAGGAGGTGTGTCCTCTGTGTCCATCAGTACAGTAAAGAAGGTGTGTCCTTTGCATCTATCAGTACAGTAAAGGAGGTGTGTCCGCTTTGTCTATCACTACAGTAAAGGAGATGTATTCTCTGAATTTAACACTACATTGAAGGAGATGTATGCTTTACGTCCACCAAAACAGTGAAAAAGTGTGTCCTGTGTGTCTATTAGTACATTGAAGGAGGTGTGTCCTCTGAATCTAACACTATACTAAGGGGACGTTTCTTCTGTCTCCATCAATAGAGTCAAACTGTGTGTTCTCTGTGTCTGTCAGTATGGTAAGGGAGGTGTGTCCTCTGAATCTAACAATACAGTGAAGTAGACATGTCCTCTGTGTCCACCAATACAGTAAAAATCTGTGTCTTATGTGTCTGTCAGTACAGCAAAGGAGGCGGGTCCTCTAAATCTAACACTACAGTAAAGGAGATGTGTCCTCTGTGTCCACTAATACAGTGAAAATGTGTGTCCTCTGTGTCTGTCAGTATGGTGAAGGACGTGTGTCCTCTGTGTCTACCAGAAAAGGGGTAGAGCCATGTATTCTGAGTTTATCAGTAAGTTGAAGGAGGCATGTCCTCTGTGTGTATATTTACAGTGAAGGTGTGTCCTCTCTGTCCCCAAGTACAGTAAATAAGGTGTGTCCCCTATGTCTGTCTTAACACAGAAGGTGGAGTGTCCTCCAAGTCTGTCTTTACAGCAAAGGAGGCATGTATTTGGTGTGTATCTTAACAGTGAAGGTGGCATGTCTTCTATTTCTGTCTTTACAGTGAAGGAGGCATGTCCTCTATGTTTTTCTTTACAGTAAAAGAGGTGCATCCTCTGCGCCTACAAGTAGAGTAAAGGAGGTGTGTCCTCTGTGCCAGTTTCGCGCTTCTGCATCAAGTCTACACAAAGCTGACGCCACAGGTTACAGAAGTTGCCTCCGCCATTGTGTGCGTTTATACTTGCACTGGTGTGTCTCTCTGGGTCCCTCTGCAATTACACCACCAAACCACTAGTTGGCAGTGGGGTTTTTATGTTATTTTAGGTCTCTTCGCCAAACTCTGGCAAGCTTTTTTGGTGTACAACAAACAATGATTAATGGTCTACTTGGAGCTTCAGCTAATAGAGTTTTACTGCTTTTAGTGAAACAGAAAACAGAGAAGACATCAGAGGAGGAGGAGGTCAGGACGACTTTCAACTCAATTCAAAGATGGACACATAGAACGTGTTGTTGCACTGTGGACTAATCACAATTGTTGCGGTCTGCATCGCCGCGACGTGTTAGTTATAATTCTGGGAAGGTGCACGTCAGGCAGTACCTACAGTATGCAAGACCTACAGTGTACACTTGTACACAAAAGAATAAATCAGGTTTTAGTCTCAGTTACAAGGGCGTGGCCTTTGTGTCTATCAGTAGTAGTATTAACGAAGACATGTCCTTGAACTTATTGAAGAATACTGTAAAGCATCAAATCGTTTTTAAAATCTGCTCTTCAAATGCACAACCTTGTCACGCACCGCACACTAACTGCAGAGCTATTGGCAAAACCCGTTATGGCAGTGCTCTCGTAAACGATCCTAATGTTTCCGCGTAAGCCCAGCATGCTTTCTTTATGGTTGGTGCAAATCTGTGAACATAAAGTGGATGTTTGACTTTGGATTGGGACGAAGTCCAATTCTGATTTAAACACACAATCTGTGATTGTGTTCAGGTGACTGTCTGGCCTCCCGCTGCAGTGTCTGGAAACTCAGACATCAGGCTCCCCGCTCTCTCTTTTCCCCCGCCTCCTTCTTGAGCAACACACACACACGCACTCACCGCTGGTTACTCAGATTTGGCTTGATAAGACTTCGGCAAAGTCTGACGTTAACGCGAGCGTCGATCGATAGGAAAAACAAGGCTGTAATCCTCCGAATCTGGACGCCGTCTCAAACTCTTAATCTACTTTCAGCATGTTTCACATGCACAGATGTTAAGTAGTTTTTTTTTCAGGGACACGAGCTCTTTCTTTACCCCCTCCCCGCCTGCGACAGACCGCTTTAATATAAAGTCTACCACCGTCAGCCTTTATCGCTTGACATTTAACAGAATTTTTTCACGACGATCGTCGAGACAGACGAGACGGCCGAGCAGAACGAGCGTCGTGTGCCATATTTTCCACAGAACGAACCCCCCCCCCCAAAAAAAAAACAGAAGCGGCTTTAATTTCAAACAAATTGCTTTAAATCAGTGTGGCATGAATGCTCATTATAGTGAATTGCTGATTTTTACAAATTAGGAGTCTTTTTTTTTTTTTTGCATTCCAGCGGTTTGTTTTACTTTTGTTACCGGACTGCAGGAATGTTAAATGATTATTTCCTGAACGAAGTCGAGCCTGACGCGAGTGATGTGAACTCGAGGTAAAGCCATATCATGAAAAATAAGTGACCGTGACAAGATGATAAACGCTAATGTCCTTCCTCTGGTGCGGGGGAGGGGTGTTGGGGGTGGGGGGCGGACAAAACTTACTAGAGAATATTACTTTTTTTTTCTTCTTTAAAAAAAAAAAACACCTGCTCTATGATTTATTAGTGAGCACAGTACGCTAATCAAGCAGATGAAAGCTGAAATAAATGTGCGAGGATGACAGACACTCCCTCATAATAAAGTCACATAAATGAAACATGAGTTAGTTAGGAGGCATGGGTAAAGCAAGCGGTACAAATCAGTGTTTAAAAAGCTTTCCTTTTCCCATTTAAAGTAGGTGATTATCATGCCATCAGCACTTGAACCTCTTTATGAAAAGAACTTTATGTGTGTGTGTGCCTTCATCTCTGTCTAGTGCGTAAAACAAACCGATACACGCAAATGATATGCCAATGTGTTTCAGACTAAATATTACAAAGAAGCGGAGTGAGGCTCTCTGTTTGTGTGTGTGTGTGTGTGGAGCTCACCAGACCCTTTAAAACACATCAATCCATTTATTAAACATTTTTTTTTCATTTGCGGTAGCGCCACATCCTCTGTACTCAGCTCTGGAGGGGGGTCGAATATTTATAGGACTATTCAGATGAGCTCCGAAAAGCGTGCTGTGTGTGTGTGTGTGTGTTGTTGGGGGTAGGGAGAGCAGTGAATTTCATCATTGCCTTGGCGCTGCCAGGCTTCGGCAAGTGTCAGACAGATTCTAATAAAAGTGTCTGGCCCCACGGTGGGCACCGGGCTGGCGCTTGCCGTGCCGCGGCTGACTGCTTGGTATGCGCGGAGCATGGCAGCGCTTCAGCTGTTGCTGGGGGCTCCGTGGTAAAGAGTCACACTGATTAGTTGGCATCGGCCATTGTTCGGTGCGAGACCAAACGGGGGGAGAAAATACAATTAGAGCCAGAGAGAGAGAGAGAGAGAGAGAGACAGTGTCTGAGGGGAAAGCGATTGTTTTTAGAAAACAGCATTTCTAATGTGTGTAATTTAGCAAAATTAGATTTTTTTTAAAAGTTGAACACTCCAGGGAGGATGTAACAAAATTAGTCGTAACACTTAATGAGTTCAGTTCACGGAGGAGGAAAAAAAAAGAAAGAAAGGAAGGATGAAGAAGAGCGAGCCGTACTGTACCGAGTGAACCCGGACTACTGCAGGTCTGCTGTTAAATGTCAGGCCACCTTTCCAGCCGGCGCGGATTGCCTGGGTGGCATTAGAGAAATTAATCTGCCGTACGGTTCTGAAAGTCTGCGGTGATATTATGAGACGAAAAGGTGTGTGTGTGTGTGTGGATTTAATTAAGCTGCAGAAACTGTACCGGGAGTCAGACTTTCTGTTAGTGAGGGGAAAAAAAAACAAAAAAAACTGATGAGCAATGAGCATGTGTTTACTCAATATGTGAAACTCTTTTGAGGACAAGGTGGTGAATAAATGAAGGAACACGAGGAGCGACAAGGGTAATTGATTGAGGACTAAAGGATGAACTCGATGCCTGGACGTTTATTTTATTGTAAGAATTTAATATCATTTTAATATCGAACACGAACCTCCTTTTCAAGCTCTCGGTTTTGTTTTTTACTTTTTTTATCCCGCTAGAAGTCAATGATATTCGTTGCGCCTTCGTTAAGAAAATCGTTAAAGGACTAGTTTCTTATTGAGTCGGAATGGCGACTAGATGACATGTTAGTAGTCTACGCACCTTGACGCACATTAAGTATTTTATTGGCGTTGAGTAACGGAGGTCTGACGACACAGTGTGCTGCCTAGTGGCCTGTTAAGGGAAAAACACATCAACAGCTGAACAAGTTTGACAAAAAGAAATATCTTTATTATTGTAATCTTTTTTCTTTTTTTTTTGCAAACTTTGATGTAACAGCCTCGACAAGCGGAACACAGATTCACTACAGAACATGCGGCGCGCCGTGAGCTGCGTGGAAAAGGGAAAAAAAAAAACGAAGAAAGGCGTTGTCTAGACAGCAAACTGCTGTAACAGCAGCTTCCCAGACAGGTCTGTCTGTCTAACTGCTGCACCGCACCGTCCACCCTGCTCCGGTTTAGTCCCTGTTCCTACGGCGCGATCCGGCGTCCTTCCTGTGTCTTCCTGTCCTCGGGAGGAAAGTTCGGGGATCTGAGTCGCTCTTGCCCTCCGCCCAGGTCCCAAGAGCCTAACCCGTGATTTTGCATTCACTCAGCTCACAAGTTAGGGTCTCAGGGAACAGGAGAAGTACAGCATGGTCCGAAGAGGTGCAGGGGTTAGAGTGTGTGAGGGGCGGGAAAGAACCAGGATAATGTCTCTGTCTTCTTGTCTATCACACACACACACACGCACACACACACACACAAGCACAAATACACACACTCTCTTTCCTGTGTGGCTGCTCTTTGTTCAGCGTCCGGCTCTGTTCGTGTCGGCGGGCCAAAGCTCTGTCTGGTACCGGTTCAACAACACCGGCCCTCTGCAGACGGATCAAGATATAAAAACACACACAACCACACACACACACTCTCTCTCCCCCCCCCTCCTATCCACCCTGATATTTCACCAGATAACTTGTCCTGCATTCCGCGTTATTCGCTACGATCCGAACGCTGACCCTACCGGACGAAAGCAGAGGACGAGGCAACGAGTCCGATAAAACAAACGAGTTTAAAAAAGGGAAAAAAAAGAAGACGCCTTTCAGACTTTTTCATCTCACCATCAAAAATGCAGCGGCGAGTCCAAGGCACCCTGCTCTGCTCTAACTAGCTTTTGTTGGCTGAGGTAAGCCCCCAGTCAGACGGTCAGTCTCTCTCTCTTTCTTTCTCTCTCTCTTCTTTGTCTTCAGAGTCACAGTACTGGTGTGCATCTCTCACCTTGCTGATCTGCTGCGAGCGTCGCTGAATGGAAAGGCAGAGGTGCAGCTCAGACACGGAGAAAAAAGGGGGAAGGACTCGGGATTCGCGCCTCTGGCAAACGATACGGTGTCGGCAAAAAAAAAAAAAAAAAAGGAAGAAAAAAGTGTGAGACGCTGAGCGGCGGCGGCTGCAGTTTCTCCTCTGCTCCCCCTTACACCCCCTCCAACCTGCACTCATTTAACTCAGACACGCAGCCACTGCGACACCCCCCCACCACCCCCACCTCTCCCTTCTTTTACGACAGTGGTGCGCTCCGCTCCGGACCGAAGTTGTCATTCAGATGTGATCGCCGGATCGATCGGTGGAGACGCGGCAGAGCCGGCTTTCTCACCGTCTTCTCGCTGGTCCCAACATCAGACCGGCCCCGGCATCAATTTCAAAAGCACACGCGCCAGCCTGAAATGTCGTTTTTATTTTTTTCCCTAGCCACGCTTGCATACAAACACATGCACACACACACACATACATACACCACTACCAACCAGACTCCTCCCCCCCACAAACAATCAGCCAGCATCCTCCTCCTCCTCCTCGAGGGAATATGGAATGAGCGGACGCTGCCGGAAATGAGAACGGCTCGACACGCGCCTTAAACGACCCCTCCTCCCTGTCGCCCCTCTCTCTCTCGCGCGCACGGGCATGCCGTCTGAGCCGACGCGTATGATTTGTCGTTTCAGAGTAGCGGTATAAGGTAAGAGGAACGAGCAAGCGAGAGAGAGAGAGAAGGTGAGCGAGCTATCCCAAACAGAGGCAGGTCACTGAGGTGGGACAGGAGTGTGTGAGGTGAGGAGGCAGTCGTCTACCTACCTCCTACCGTCTACCCCGTCATCTCCTCTCCACCCCCCACCCCATCACACCACCACCACCACCACCATCAGCGCAATCTCTCTCTCTCTCTCTGTCTCTCTCTCTCATTTCATACACACTCTCTCTCCTGCACCCCAATACCGGAAACGGTCACTCGCTTACCCCCCTCCCCTTTTCACCTAAAAAAAAAAAAAATAAATAAATACCCGTCTGGATCATTTCCCCCAGCGACCGCCTCCCTCTCCCCCCTTCTCCTCCTTTCTTCCTCTCCTCCTTTCATTCCTCTCCTCCAGGTCGCCGCACCTGTCTGGCGTAGAGTCTCTCCAGCGCCTCGTGTGTCTGAGATCCGGTCGGCAGCAGCGTGCCGCGCTGAGCCGCCCTCCCTCTCTTCTCCTCTCGCTATCTCTCTCTCTCTCTCCCTCTCTCTCCGTCTCATTCGCTCCATCTCGACTGCTGCAAAGCCTTCCTCCTGCAATGATCAATCCCTTCCTTTAGGGAAAAAAAAAAGGTCTCGCAAAATGCATGCACGTACACAAGACGCACAGCCTGCACAGCGCAATGCCACCACACACACACACTCAGGAGGTGTGTAAGATTACATTACTAGAAGCACAATAAAAAATAATTAATTAAAAAAGCAACAAAGTGCTGAGATCCTATCTATCTGCAATCTACTGAAAAAGTATTTTTGGATAATCCAGGACTTTACAAATTTGTATAAAATATCAAAAAAGAAATTTGTGAAAAGCATATGGTTTTACTTGATCCTTTATTCGAAACGTTCAGAAATGAACTGATCCGCCTCTGGGAAGCGTAACTTTTCTTCACACAGAGCGCAGTGCCACGTGACAAAACCACTGCAGTTCATCAAACAACACTTAAGAAAAAAACAAAAAAACAAACAAAAAAATTGCTCGAAAAATCCTTCAGCCACTGGTGTGGTTTTTTTTTCTTTTCTTTTTTTCCCCCTTCAAGAAAAAAACCGAGCAGTCAGTCGTGGAGTCTGAATCAATTCTCCGGGGAGCAGACACATTTGATGAGATTGGATGATGGTTGATTTATCTGTCTGGGAGCGCTTCAGGACGGCCCCGTCTTAATCTCACAACCTGTGACCTTCTCTCGCGGCTCCCTGTGGCGTGGATGGGGGTCGCGACCCTTTTCGCTGACAGCCGGTCATTGATTATGTGCTTAATGCAAACGCCGCTGCATTGCAGAGCCTCGCACTTTCTCTCTCACACACACACACACTCTGAAAGGGCTGTGGTTCTGCAAGGGAACTTCGGCGATATGAAAGCTATGCTAAAGATGAAGAAGGGTGGCAAAGTGTGTGTGTGTGTGTTGTGGTGTGCAGCCGCAAGGGCTGGTGAAATCAGCAGAGAAACCTTGAAGGAGTGATGGTGATCAATCAACTCTATTACGGCTCTGGCAGCGTCTGGGCCGGTGGCCAAGCCCACGCACACACGGGCCGTCAGCAGAGGGCCGCCGTCTCACACACGAATACCATCCAGACAATAAAGCGCGCACGCACACACACATTAACGGCGACTATTAACCCGAGAGCGAACGTGTAAACACACGCATACTCGCGCTGAGACTCGAGGTGCTCAGCTCAGCGCCATTTTGTCGATAAAAAGAGCGTTCTCGCAGCGAGAGTCAACACGTTTCTTCACACACAAGGTTGCTACTATTATTAAGGGAAAAAATTTAAAAATGAGTGCTAATTGCTAATACACTCGATGGTGGGAAACTCTCCAGACTATTTGTTTAAAACGTTCACAGCTATCGTCATACGTCTACTTTTTATAGCAAGACCAAGAAGCTGAGATCTGTTTTTTTTTTCTTGTATCTTTTCTTATTTAAGAACTGACTTTGGTCGCTAAATGTTATAAATCAAAATATATATAAAAAAAACACATTGTGCATCGAGTTTTAAAACCATGCATCAATATCATAATAATATAAAAATATACATTTTGAATGGATGAAAGGCTTATGATGTCTGTATTGTTTATGTTATTGTTTCAAATTGTCAATATTTACATTGAATGAGTGAAACAGAGCGCAGGTATTATCTTAAAATCTGGAATAATCTAATGATGAAGGAAATTCTACAACTTTGATGATCAAGTGTATACACAGTATATATGTCCGTGATTATATGTGTAGCTCATTTAGATTCGCTTTTAAAATCATAAAGACGACGCTCATGTGTCATCTAAGTGGACTCTAATGTGACCTGACACGAGAGCTCGAAAAGACGAGACGCGCCAGGAAACGTTCTCCGTTTTACCGACATCTATCCGATCTAAACGCGAGCAGGAGAAAGACGTTTTTTTTTTTAGACATCAATGTGATCGTTAATTTAACAAAGGCTACTATAACGTTAAAGAATAACCTGTAAGAAATTAGCAGATGAATGAATGAACAAATGAATGTATACACACACACACGCAGACACAGAGAGAACAGCATTAATGACTATCGTGCCTGGTCCCTGTAGATGACGGTCCGGTCTGCAGCCACTGATCGATCCCATCGATTCGTCCCAGAGGTCGAAGGTCACGGGTGTATTGATGGGAGAAAGTGCTTTACGCAGCAAAGGCCAGTCCTGACTCCAGACAGATCGATGACGTCTTAGTCACGTACATCGCATGTGTATTTATTTGCAGTCAAATAATAGGATTCAGGCATTTTATTACCGCGGCGCTTCTCCACGCGGCGTATCGCAGTGAGCAGCTTGGATGAAAACAAAAACGCTCGCTCGCTTCCGGGAGACTTTTCCACCAGCAGTGATGCTCAGGTCACGTTCACGGACTTGAATGGGTGAAGGGCAGCAGGCTAAGTGTTCAATTACACACACGCAGACGCACGCAAACTAACAATCAATTCCATATGAGAATGTGCGACAGATTCACTGCACCTACATCCGTGTTGAAGAACCGCTCATGTACTGTATACGAGGAAAACGAAAAAAAATAAATAAATAAATCAGTGACGCTTTAAAAGCTTTACACGTTCTGCCACGTTTCTGTACGTGGAACCGATCAATCAGACTAAAGCGATCGATTCCTTATACGTTCTCCTGAAGCATTTTTCAGCATTTTAAGACACATGATGCTTTTCTTTTTTTGTCCAGGCTCTGTTTTGGTTTTACAGTATTATATTTAAAGATGATTACAGGAGAAAAGTAAAGCATGGAAGGTGAAATGGCATCAGGAAGGAGGGATGAGGAAAGTGAGCTGAGTCACTAGAACTTTCACAACAGGAAACAGCAGTGACAAGAAAAGTGAACGTCTGACAACGTCGCAAATAAAAACAGATCAACAACCAGAAGTGTAGAATTGTAGCTACGTTCTGATCTATAGGAGAAAAAACATCATATTATGATCATTTTCTATATTTCTATTTCTATTTTCCTTTTTTTAAATTTCTTTATTTAATCAAAAACATTTATTTACTAAACTTTTTTTCTATATTAAAATTTTAAAATCTATATAAAAATATTTATTTTAAGACTTTTTACATTTATTTCAAAAAGTTTTATCCAATTAAAGTTCATGGTTAAAAAACTATATTAAAAAGATTTCTAGATGTGTTTTAATTTATCACAATATTGACATTATATGATCATATTAAAAATATTTTAGGAAATCTGATAATTTAGGTATAAATAAACTGCATTTGGTAAGAACTAGAAAGACCTGAATGTATAGAATATTGAACAGGATTTTCCCATTTCAATATTTTTTTTTTATTTAAAAAATAAAACAATTTAAAACATTTAGAATTTAAGAATGAATCAGTGTCCTGTTTACTCTTACATGAAAGTTATAACAATTATGAATTGTTTCACATTTTCATTCGAAAGATGTTTTCACTTCACCGTGAACTCAATAAACTGTTTATTATTTTCAAGTCCAAATCTGTCTAGTGAAAAGTAGAATTGTCTTTATTTTTCCCTTTTTTTCTTTGACATGGACTCCTGTATGCTATTAAATCCTCATTAAGATCCGAGGCTATTTGTTTGCATACACTTGAGGGATGCGGAGTCTAGGAGGCCGACGGTGGAGTGAAACAAGAGTGTCTTCTTCCCTGCCCTATCTAATCCCGTAATTTATTTGTTCAGCTATCACATAAATCGAAGCCCAGCTGTAACCAATGAGTTGTAGCTCGGCCCGGCCGCGCCAGCTGGATCTGATTCTGCTGAGGCGGCTGGATTTCTCTGACACGCTTCGCTCTGCTACATCTGGAGGAACCATTGGGGTTCAGGGGGTGAGGACAAAAAAAAACTGTTTTTTAAAACAAACTCCTGCACGTTCACTTTTCAGTGTCTGCCTAGCTTTAGGCTTTAAGCAGAAGTTGTTTCTCTTTTTTAAAAGGGAAAAAAAAAGTTAAGACAAGGGATTAGTGGTTTGTCAGCAGTTATCAGTGTTTCCACAGCAAAAAGACTCAGGAAGGAAAAAAAAAAATCCTGAACTAAAAAAACTTTCCAACCATCTGATTTTATTTTGGAAAAAGATCCGGGATGATGGACGGAACAGCTGAGCCGGGGTTCAGAGTGGAGGGAGTTAGACGCAAAGCCAGGGATTCAGCGCTTCTTCTATCATGCAGCACGTCCTCAGTCTGATCAGCGTCACGATTTAAAGAAACGCCAGAATTCAAGCAATACAAACTAACTTGCATGTGTGCAAAAAAAGAAAGAAAGAAAGAAAGAAAGAAAGAAAATATTATAATAATACAGAAGGCTTGGTTCCTGTTTATCTGAAAATGTTACAACATATAAAAAGTCAACCAAAAAAATCGACTTTTTACAACTTACAAAAGTTGAAAAGATGTTGGGATGGGCAAGATGGCAAAAAGTTCCTGTCGGCATCATTTCAACAAATTAATTATTAAAGCAATTGACACTGAAGAGCATCAAACGAGGCCCAGGTGAAAAGTTTCCTGAAAAGTGTGAGGTCAGTCTAAGAGGTGGAAGAAATACAGAAAATTCAAGCAAGTTGGACTTAATGCTAGATGACATCTTCATTGTGGATATCACCGTGTCCGTGGTACAAAGTAAATCAAATTCGCCTGTGCAGAAAAAAAAAGATGTGCGATATTAATATGTGCAATAGATGCAACACTGTGCAATATCACTGATATTTATTTGATTATACCAATTCTTGTTTTCTTTTTTGTGTGCTGTATGTGCGTATGTGTGTTGTTTTGATCTCTGGAAGCTTCTGTCACCAAAACAAATTCCTTGTATGTGCTTTGTCTGTACTTGGCAATTAAGCTCTTTCTGATTCTGGTTCTTAATGAATCAAGCCTGCATTAACACCCCAGGCCGTTTGTTTGTGTTTCAATTAATTAATAGCAGTTATAGAAACACACAGCAACATAAATCTACAATAAAAAATAAGTTTGACTTAATCCGGAAGAGAGAATACGCTGTGGATGTAAATCTCCTGAGGCTTTTCCTCAGACAGTTCCAGGAGAAACCTAGTCACTATGCAGCCGAGGATTCCAGCAATTTAATATTTAATATTTAATATATATATATAATGTTCACAAGGCATCCTTAATTTTTTGTAACGGATCTACGCACGAATTTCCGCATCAGCTTCGCCGATCCCTCCTCAGATCCAATTCATATTCGTAATCGCGTTTCTGCCGCCCGGGCTTCGAGTCAAAACAGACATTTATACGACGTCTCAGCGTCCTGATGAATGATTCTCAGTGACTCACGCTCCTAAATCAATTGCGCTGACGTCGACAGGTTTTGCTTCATGACGGTGAAGTGAAAACCGCACGGCGGGGTTTCAGAACCTCCTCCGTGTTTTCCTCCGCTCTCCGGTCGGCTCGAATGTGCTTTACAAGCAGTGGCGTGCGGCCAAAGCAACCCAGTGTCCTCGTTCTGCAGAGACAGCGCCCGTGTCGTGCTGAGCGGGAAAGCAAGAGAGAGAGAGAGAGAGAGAGAGGAACTCGGGTCCGGGAACGAGCCGTTCTGTACGCCTGAACGCATGCTGCAGAAGATACTTAGTTTTTTCCTCAGAGTGACATAAAACCGTGTATATATATATCAAAGACGGAATGCACTGCGAAGACCGTAACACAGAGACCTCTCGCATATGGTACAGTTCCAGCTTTGCGTTCTGTGCGCCGGGCCTGGGTCTGGATTCTGTCTGTAAATCACTGGTTTGGAGAGCTGGGTAAAATGTCAAGGCCTGGTGGGATGAAGGAAGCCTTCACTGAGTCTATGCAAACACACCAGGCAGTGAAGGATGAAAATGACTCCCTCATGTAAGCTGGATCGTGTGTGCGCGCGCTGATATCCTAACCTAATTTCATCATGGTTTGCAGTATTATTATTATTATCATTATTATTATTATTATTATTAATAATGATGTGTGGTCGGGTGAAAGAACGAATGAAAATGCAGTGTGGACAAAACTTGGATGAAACTAGGAAATTTCAAGAAAGTTTTTTTTTCAGTCAAATATTTCATTAGTGACGCATCATTGTGATCGCTGAAACACACACACACACACACATACAGAGAAAGACAGGCTGCAATCATGCGCCCTAATTTTACAAGTGCCTCAAGTCTGTGATGTCAAATATCAAGCATGTTAAACAGAAAAGTGCTTGATGCTCCTTTAGTCCTTTAGTTTAAACCAAGAAAAACACTACACTGCTCCGTCAAATCATTCTGTAATTTGTAGATTGATTGCACATCTCGGTTTAGCCTATTTACTTTCTGAGACGTTTTGAAAAATGGCGTAATCAAGTGAAGTAATTCACTCATGCCTGTTCATTATACCTGCAACTGTTGTCATACACGTCTCCTCGATTGCCGCAGATAATGTGTTACGGATGTTTTGGCAAAATGGGCTTTAAAAAAAAAAAAGATGAAATGTCGTGTTATCAGCGCTAGACGATTATCGAGGAAACAGGATTCAGCTTTTTTGTTTTAATTTTACATTTAGTTTAAAAGAATTTAAACAATCAAAACAGGATACTGATGCTGAAAAGTGTCTCATCTGCTATAGGTGTAGTGGCCAGTGAACTTTTTTTAATTTAAACCTTTCAATGATCTTAACAGATGAAACATGGCCAGTTTTTTCAGTTTCACATGGAAAGACATAAACCTGAAAAAGTGTATCATTCTAAAACGCCAAAACTCATAAGATATTGCAACATGATTTTGACATGGTTACGGACACTACAGATTTAAGCAACAATTTTTACAGGTCATATGCTTTCAGACGCTCACTCCAATTTTAGTATCTATACTCATAAATATGAATAATTTGCATTTTAACATAAAAAAATTTAATCAGAACCAATACTACATTTTGACTCTTGAAAAGTTAGACCTGAGTAGCTGACAGTTTAGCATCAAAAGCAGATAAAATAAAAATAGAAAAGAATCCGAAAATGTTCCAAATGGCAAAACTGAATGAGGAAAAAAATAAATGCAACATGCTGTAACAAACAAAGAAAGAAACTTTTCTTTTTTTTTTTTTTTTTACTTTTTGACAATTCTAGGAACTTTTGTTTAAAATATTTTGTTGCTGCGTGAAACCCAACACTTATACAGTAGTTTCAGCACTGCTTGCTTTACAGTACGTCTCCTTCGCTCGCTGCTTGTGTCACGTATTTTTTCCTTTTATCTTTTTTTAAAAACCCGAACATTTCATACATTAATTCTTGATTAAGATTTATAATTAAAGATTTATTTATCTGCTTACATTCAGCAGGCATTTGACAACATTTTGGAAAATTCACTCACAAATTTTCCCTGTTGTTTATTCTCTGATTTTATTGCAGTGAAATCTTTCTAACTTTCTATTTTATCCTACCGTTCTTTATTATACCGCAGTCGTATTCCACGTATTTCACTGTATATCATACTGTGTACATTTGTGTGTATGTAACAAATAAAATAGTATTTATCTGTCAATTATCTGCGAATAAGGATTAATATTATTTAAAATCTATTTAAACAGTAATACTGTTCCAGAATCAGACTGCATTGGGAAACTAATCAAAATTTAGATTTTAGTACTCGGCCAAAACATGCTAAAAAGTACAAACCTTTTCTTTGCATTTTGTGAAGCTGCTTTGAGACAATGACCATTGTTAATAGGGCTATATAAATAAAATTGATTTGAATTAAAAAGCTGATAAGTGTCTCCCTGGGTGAAAAAGCGAATTTACAAATAGGATCATACAATATAATACCATTTTTCATATTTATTGCTTCTTATCTCCTGATCCATGCTTCGTTTTTTTTGTAAATACAAAAAGCATTTATATTTTTTATCAAATAAAAAGAAACACATTTGCTGAATACAATTTCACGCCCTTTTATGCCTGTAGTGTCCGTAACGTTTTTTTTTTATTATTCAAATCTTTTAACTGTCGTTCAGATGAAACTTGAAGAATTTAGATTTCACATGAAAACACATAAACCTGAAAAAAAGTGTATTATTTTAAAATGTGCAAGTTATGCAAAATGGTTACGGACACTAGAGATTGTTTCGCCTCTTAAGCTTTTACCTAAAACAATCTCTTTTTTAACTTTTAAAGTTTTTTTTTTACAGGTAATGCAACCAATTTTATTATCATTACCCTTAAGGAAATATAAATAATTCACATTTTAAATGATTATTGTTTGAAACGAGACAGTATAACACTAAAAAATGGTCATTTTGGGGGAACATATAAAAACATCTCTTTAAAATGGCTGAAGTTAGCACCTTGAAATTTTTAGCAAAGCAATATTGGTCACTTCCATGTTGCCTAAACTTCAGAAGCAGCTTCTTTGGCCACACACACTTTTTGTATTATATGTAGAACATAAATTAAAAATGAATGGAAAATAAATAATAAAATCAGCACCAACATTGTTGTGGCCGACTTACTGTATATTTGCGCAGCTCTATGCCACTTATAGCTAGTCATAGTTAGCTCAAAATCCAAAGTCTGGGTGGGAAAAAAAAATCCGCCGTTGATAAACTGATGATGTGATAATTAAAACTAAACCAACAGCTGAACTGACACAAGTGAAACTTGTGCTACCCACCAGCCTGACGTTGCTTTACCCATAAACACAGCCTCAGATACGGTGATGAAATCCATACTGTAACTGTTCATGACAGCGGAGTTAAGCGAACCAAATATCGCAGACGGTACACCGATACTGTGCACAGGAGCAAAACTGAGAACTAACTGTAGAATGTCTCTGACCTTCAGCGCCCGATGTAAAAGATTTTTCTTCTTTATTGGATGCTTTTGAAATGTGCTTTAACCTCTGAAGGCGTGTGAACTCGGAGAAAATTACATGCCTTCAATCCAAATGCAGGTTCAGCACGGATCGAGACATAATACTACCTTTTATCATCAATGATATCACCTTCAGGATTGATGTGCAAAGAGCGTACGATAAGAAAACCACACCACGAGGGATTTTTCTTACCGCTGCAGTTCAGCCTGTGTGTTTGCGTTGTAGGTGTATTTGTATTACATTACAGCCTGTGTGTGCTGTGTACTGTACACACACATGAAGCGGCGGATTAAACCTCCAACAAAAAGAATATATATATATATATATATATATATATATATATATATATATAAATCCTGCCAAATACCACTAATTCAGAGCGTGGGCTCCCCCCCGAGAAGGGGAAAAGTTAATTAACCCGCCGCATTAAAGGAAACCGTAATGTGAATTCCGCTGTCACTTCGTATTAAGCGGTTAAGAGGCTTGTGTGCTCGCAAACTTTTTTTCCTGCATGTTTTAAAGTGTAAGCTACAAAACCCTGCACGTCCACCAATTACTTGCATAATACTTTACGTTTTTAATTCATGAATTATTTCAAGGAATGCGCCGAACGCTTATCGAGTGCACGGGATGTGTTTAGTGTGATTAATTAAACATTGTCATTTACATAAAAAAACTAAACAAAAAAAACAGAGTTGAGGTGATTTATATGGCTCAGTTAAGCTGTTGGTCTTTATGGTATTTAGTTGTGTAACTTAAACACAATCACATTATATGCAAACCACACGAATCGTTCAAGGCCGGCAGTTTTCGACTGAGTTTCTGCTAGCTTTCTAATGTTTCTAATAAGGTAGATATACTGTATGTGTTTGTAAGAAATGACAGGCCCCGCCCACCCTCTTTTTTTTCCCTAAACTTTAATACAAATCCTAATTGAAAAAAAAGCCAGAAATATAGCTTTGCATCTAGCTTTTCCATCACCAAAATACTTTGCCTAGCTTTTACATATTGTTCTTAATTCAGTACTACTAAAATAAATGAAAAAATTTAAATTCTTTTTAATGAGTTTAACGTAAAGATCTTACTTTTTTTAAAAACCGTTCTTTAAAAAACGTTTCTTTAAAAAACGTTTAAATCTTTGAAACTTTTTTTTTTTTTTTTTGTTAGTGCAGGTTTCTGTGTAGAACACGTAAGTAAGATGTGGTTCTAGGAAAATAATCCAAGTTGGGGTAGTTTGATATAATTTACCCAGATTATTTTACCATAACAGCACATATAAAAGTTATCAAAGTTTTTTTTTTCTCTTTTAACATAGCAAGTATTCCAATTTATTGATTTAGTAACAAATGATGTTCCATTTTCAACCATTTACAGTTATGTTTAACGTCTACAAAACAAGTTACTTCCTGTTATCATGTACATTACATTGTTCCCTCATCACTCGATTTTTCTTGAAGTTAATAACTTTAGCTTGTTACGTTACGGATTGACCGTAAACTATAACTCGTCCACCTTAAACAACAACACACTTTTATCTATTTATCAACATCCTTACATCGCGTTCCAAATTATTATGCAGATTGGATGTAGGTGTCATAAACATTAAATGTTTAGTTTTTAAATTAAACTCATGGATGGTATTGCGTCTAAGGGCTCTTTGGATCACTGACATGAATCTCAGACACCTGTGATAATTAGTTTGCCAGATGAGCCCAATTAAAGGAAAAGTACTGAAGAAGGTTGTTCCACATTATTAAGCAGGCCACAGGTTTCAAGCAATATGGGAAAGAAAAAGGGTCTCTCTGCTGCTGAAAAGCGTCCAAAAGTGCAATGCCTTGGACAAGGTATGAAAACATTAGATATTTCGCAAAAACTTAAGCGTGATCATCATACTGTAAAGACATTTGTGGCTGATTCAAAGCACAGACGGGTTCGTGCAGATAAAGGCAGAATGAGGAAGGTTTCTGCCAGACAAATTCATCGGATTAAGAGAGCAGCTGCTAAAATGCCATTACCAAGCAGCGAACAGGTATTTGAAGCTGCTGGTGCCTCTGGAGTCCCGAGAACCTCAAGGTGTAGAGGCTTGCAGTTGTGCGTAGGCATAAACCTACTATTCGGCCACCCCTAACCAATGCTCACGAGCAGAAACGGTTGCAGTGGGCCCAGACATACTGTACATGAAGACTAAATTTCAAACAGTCTTGTTTACTGATGAGCGTCATGCAACCCTGGATGGTCCAGATGGATGGAGTAGTGGATGGTTGGTGGATGGCCACCATGTCCCAACAAGGCTGCGACGTCAACAAGGAGGTGGCGGAGTTGTGTTTTGGGCCGGAATCATGGGGAGAGAGCTGGTAAATAACCCCTTAAAGTTCCTGAAGGTGTGAAAATTACCTTGGCAAAGTATATAGAGTTTTTGACTGACCACTTATCTATCTCATGCTGCAAAGAATACCTCTGTATCATTGGCTGCTATGGGAATAAAAGATGAGAAACTCATGGTGTGGCCACCATCCTCCCCTGACCTCAACCCCATTGAGAACCTTTGGAGCATCCTCAAGCAAAAGATCTATAAGGGTGGGAGGCAATTTGCATTAAAACAGCAGCTCTGGGAGGCTATTCTGACATCCTGCAAAGAAATTTAGGCAAAAACTGTCCAAAAACTCACAAGTTCAATTAATGCAAGAATTGTAAAGGTGATATTAAAGAAGGGGTCCTATGTTAAGATGTAACATGCCCTGTTAGGATGTTTTTGATTAAAATAGCTTTTGATTTCAGTAAATATGAACTCCTAATGCTGCAAATTCAACAAGCGACCATTTTCAGTTTTTTACAACCTATAAAAAGTTTTTTTATTTTTGAAACAAATATTATCATTAGGAGGTTTGTTCAATAAAATTCGAATTATACCCTAATGGTTGATGACTTGAAAATCAGACTGTCATTTGCATTGACTAATTATGAAAATCAGAGAAAGATATAATTTGTGTAATAATTTGGAACGTGGTATAGATGATACCATGCCATGGGAAGACCTTGTGATTGACTTGCTACCATAGTAACAATAACGTATTAGCAATACAAAAGCAATAATATAAACCAATCATTTAAGTCATAAGAAGAAATCTGTCAAAACATACCCGAGTGTGTACACTATAATTTATAGACATTTAGGGGAAAAAACGTTTGTTTTGAGCAACATAATGGTAATTTCTTGCAACGGAAATGGTGATGGAGCATTATTATCCCGTAATCGCTTCAGTACACGATCAGAATGTGAAGAAAAAGGAGGTAAAAGTGAAAGGAAATGGGAAACACCTGGTCAGAGCCAACCTCAGGGACGGGCAAAGCTTTGTCCAAATGCAAACTCATTATAAGACTAAATCACACACGTGACCTGAAAGTGAGACGTGTCCAGCACTTGACATTCAAACGCTATTACACCGGAATTTGCTGGAAAATAAATGTAAATCACATACTCAAACTATCAGTTACCCTACAAGGTCTTAACTCGGTGGAGCAAACTCTGTGGATGTGTTTCTTTCTCTTTTTTTTCTCAGCATGTAAGTTAGACTGCAAGGTTCCTCGTTTAAGCGATGTTAACATCAGGACAAAGGTCTCGCCGGACGGCATGAGTGTACTCCAAGGAAAGCTAGAAGGTTGTACAGTTAACTCCCATGGTGTAATTCTAAACCATACAACCTACTACCTCAACCTGGATGCACACGGATTCTTCTCGTCTCCACAGGCCGCTCCGATGAGTGGACTTTTATAGACTGGGCTTGAAATGGAAAAATGGAAAAAGCTTACAGTAACTATCAGGTTGTAGCACAACACTCATATATATAAAAAAAAAAAAAAGATTCCCAAAAGATTTGCAAAAGAGGACATGGTGTGCGCCGTTCCATTGAGGCTCGTTCAGGACGGGTTTTACGTTTCAAAGATAAAAACTGAACTAATCCACTGTGATAAAGTAAAAAAATATATAAATAAATAAGGCTGACTGCACCGCAGTGACAGAGACCCACAGAAGCGAGCTTGGGTTACCAGATTTACCACAAGATCGGATCTACGGGTTTTTGTCAAGTGGTTCGCCTTTATAAAAAAAAAAAAAAACAAAAACATTAATAAGAAGAAACGCCTTCATTGCCAGTGCTAATCAAGAAGGACTATTATAGCTGGCGAAAAACAAGAACAAGAAGTTAAACTACATACAAGACCACAAAAGCAGCTAAGCTGTAAAACTTGCGACACTTTTTCTCTCGAGTGCGAGCTTGGCGATGACGCCCAGGTCTGAGAAGATCTCGTGATGATCTCATGATGATCTCGCGCACGGTATTTCTAGTGACGCACCAAGTATAAGAGATTACGCTGGGAAGCTTACCTGATGTAGCACAACTCCAGATGTGTATCAAACGCACGCAGCTCATCCTGCTGGAAAAAAAGAAACACACACACACAGAAAAATCTCTGTCAGTCATCAGTCACAACATGAGACGCATCAGACTAAACACTTTGATATCGTGGTGTAATTACATAGTTATAACTACTTTATAGTTATAAAAAAGGTGTACTATTACATGACAGTATGCAGTTCTAGTCTTGACAACATGGAACTTAAAGACAGAAAGAAAGAAAGTAAAGAAGAAAGAAAGACAGATGTGCAGTTCCATTGATCACTAGTTACATGACTCGAGAATCGATGCAAATTTTTTCCTTCATTAACAGAACGAGTTCAGTAGCACTAACAAAGTTTAGCAGCAACCTCCTCTGAGAGCCACTTGCCAGTGCGTACAGTGCTGTAACATGGTAACGCTGCACAAATACACACACACACACTCTCACACACAGTGGTTTTACCAAAGAGCAAAAGAAAGAGGGAAAAAAAAGCTGCCCATGAAGGAAACACCGCCAAATGGATTTGCCATGAAAACAACAGCTAACGTTCAGTCGATTTGACCAAAAAACGAGACGATCATGTGGACTGGAGCGTTCGTGTATGTGGTGCTAGGGATTTTTTACCAACTCCAAAGTCCGTGCCAGCTTCCCAACACTTCACCTATTCGTCTTGGACATTCGCTCGCTCTTTCGTTTGAATATTTTAAAGCGTTCGCCTCCTCCGCCGCTGTTTTCCTTCACCGTTCGGAGAGAGAGGGAAAAGTCGCAAGATTTGGTGAGAACAAGTAAGGGGGAAAAGAAATTAAATAATAATAATAATAAAAAAACGAGTGCCGCGCCAAAATCGAAATCAGCCTGGAGTAGGAATCCAGAAATCTTGGAAATTTCAGGTAAACACAGGTCTGCACTGTGCTGCGTCGTCCGCCATTTTCTCAGGCATCGAAAGGCAAAAAATAAAAAATAAATTAAAAAAAGGAAAAGAATTCTCCCTGCTTTCCAAGTTTCCCCTCTCTCTCTCTCTCTCCCTCTATCACTCACTCTCTCTGTTCTGGCTCATAACAAAACCCCAGCCGAAAGGTCAAGCGGTTCTCCGGTTCGGGATCAGAAAAGCATTCCACCGAACCACTCGGTTGACAGTGTGAAGACATCTTTTGTCTAAATCAAAACCCTTCGCCCTGCCTACCCCGAAAAATTCGGCAACCTCCTGGGGAGAAACGGAGGGGAGGGAGCGGGTAGGAGTGGTGTTGGGAGTCATGGCAACCTCCACCTGGCACGCTGCCCGTCATCAGTGCATGGAGCGTGAGCGCCGGCTTGCGTGACGGAGAACAGGAATGCTCTGCTCTGTCCAGAGTCGGGCTGATATTTTCATGACCGGCGGCTCGGTTTTCACGCGCACGCAAGTGCCATAACTGAAGTCCTGTAAATGAGACGGTGTCCTGAATCAACGTGCACAAATATCTCGGAGAGAAAAAAATAACTTAATTTGTTGGAATTCCTATGAACTGTGTGAGATCTCATTACATGGGTAGCTGTTGCTGATTGCTGGCCAAACTTTCACGAACCCAGAAACACACACACACACACACACACACACACACACACGGAGCCCAGGCATGTAAATCCGCTGCTCTGGTTGCAGACGGCAGGTGAGGCAGATGCTCAGACCCTGGAATGTGTCCTGAATCTTAACTCGTCCCGTGAACGAGGCGACTACATGCTGCAGCAGCGTCATAATTCAAAGCCTCATTACGACACTTCCAGCTCTCGTCTTGTCCTCTAAACGGAAACACGTTCGATTAGAGAATGGTGGTACAAAAACTATCTGCGATTCTGCCTCTCGAACAATCGGTGCGTCCTGAAGCCCTGAAACCTAATTGAGCGATAGGCTAATTATCAAGCGATTAAGCGAACGCCGATGTGAAATTATTATAAAAAGGAGTCTTAACGACTTTCGCCGCAGTTAATTCAAGTAACGCCATTGATCCGGTGTCATGTTATATAGACCAGGCGTGTCAGATTGCGATCCTATACCTCCGCCGAAGATGCTTCGACCTCGTCTCGCATAGCAACTCCGGCACAGGATTGCGTAAATAAATAAATACCTGACTAAAATTCGGTGCGTTTACAGAAATAAAACTAACTTGTTAATTTGGAGCAGAACAGAAAAGTTTAAGTTTATATCTGCAAATAAACACGACAGCAGACAACTAATACGTCTCATCCTGTACTTGTTTTAATTTCCAGACAAACTGTCCTGGGATCTATTTTTGGGATTCATATTAAACGCACGTAACACAAGTGATATTGGTGTCTAAGTTTATGATCAGAGAATCACCATGAATATGAAAAAACAACCACAACAAAAAAACATAAACAACCACAACAAGGAGATTATAAAGTCACTGTGGAATACTTGTACTTCAAAGCTTTTACTTAAAGCTGGTGTTTTGTCTCCACGTGCCGAACTCAGACTTGGGATTCCATTCAATAACGGTAAATCACCTCGGGTTTTGAACTCAATACCCTCCTCTATTGGCAACAAATAAGTCTAATCGTTTACTCGAGACTTTTCTGATTCAGACCCGTTACTGTACGTCCGCAGCCTCTTTTTTTTTTTTACTCCTAACTGAGCATCGGGGATGTCTCTCCAGAAGTGTGGACTGTTTCGTGGGCCGGAAGGGGAAAGTATGAGCCGCGGCGCTTTTAGACCGACATTCCTCAGAGAGAGAGAGAGGGAGAAAGAGAGAGAGAGAGAGAGAGATGCATGCCAGGCCTTGGCCCTGTGGAATCCAACCCACAAAACTCGATATGTGGATTCAATTACCCTGAGCCCGTCGGCTTTGTGCCTGCATCGGCAGATAGCATCGGAGTGGACGCTCTTCTGCCGCCCGTAGACCAGCACCAGGGATTATAGGAATGCACTTTATTAAAGGTGGATTTTTTTTATCTTTCCTGAGGATATAAAAAAAGAAAAGGAAAAAAAAGGACAAGGAGCATTTTGTTTATTTGTCTCAAGTCGTGAAAGCAAGGAATAACTGGAGTTAAACGTCTACTCGTATGCATTTTTCCATATTGATGAGTGCATTCATTATTATTATTATTATGATTATTATTATTATGATGATGATGATGTCTGGGAAGTGTATGAGCTAAAGTAAGAACAAAAAAAGTCTGTAAACAGAATTTGTTTGTTTGAAAAAAAAAACCCAACAGTTTCTTTTCCACATAAAAACTCAAACCACAAACCTGGTCATGACTGGGCTTGTGAGAATGTTTTGAGCAATTTTCTTATTAGCAATACTGCGATTAAAAGATAAACCGGCGAACAAGGAAAAAAAACAAAAAACAAAACAGCTCCTTTAACTCTTTACACCTTTCAGATTTTCATTATAACTCGCTCACCTCAAATTCAAACTTTGCCTAGTCATGTTTACTGCAATTGCTGAATAACACACACACAAACACACACAGGTCGCAAATAATGCCTCGAAATGAATGGATGGAAAGTCCAGGTGAAGAAGTGAAGCGGAGAATGAAGAACACAGAGGTGTACTGTAGGACAGTACATAAAATACCTTCGGAAAAGATCACTTCACACACACACACACGCTGGTGACGAGTCACACACACACACAAATGGTGACGAGTCTGCGTTAAGGAGCGTCCAGGTGTCCAGGCACGGCTTGGGTCTGGCGGCGGTTAAAGAGAAACTCGTCGGAAAGGTGCAGACGTGTTCAGATAAACTCTTTTAGTGTCACTTGGGATCTTGGAGAATTATTTTTTTTCTCCCTTCATGTTTTCTGATTGGTTGCGAGGCGAGACTGTGTAACGTGCTGAAGTCAAGCAGTTCATTCTAATAACTCATCCATATGACAGGCCTCATGACTCACTCAGGGCCGTCCAGCGAGGAGCGCAATCTAATTTAAGCGGCGAAAAAAAAAACACTTCCACGTGTGTTTTCCTTCTATACGGGCGAGTGACAATCTAACGGAAATTATCCTGGCTCTGCTATCCTGTGTGTGTGTGTGTGTGTATATATATATATATAGTATATATATATATATATATATATATATATATAGGTGTGTGTGGTGTTTATTTCCTGTCCCCTTAGATGTAAGCAGTGATGCAAAATCCATACAAAGGTCTCGTGGAATAGTTCCGTCCTGCCCCTGTGGGTGTGGTCAGTTACATGATAGCTCCGCCCCCATTCAAAACACACAAGGACTTTGACCGAAGATTTTCGTTTGTTTTGTTTTTTTATTTTTTACGTTTATCCAATCTCGACCCAAAATAAACATATGTTAGAGAGACGCTCTTGAATACCGTCAGAAAATATTAAAACGTCAACCAAAACCAGCCGTCTCACTTTTGGAAAAACTGCAAATCCGGAGACTTGCCCGAGGTGCACTGAAGCTGCTTTGGAGGCTCACAAGTGATCCAACACCTTACTAACACATTTTATGGTTTTTGGGCGATTACAAGCTCTTAGCGAATATGAGACAGAGTTTCCTATCAGAAAATAAAGTTTCATTCCAAACAGGCAAGAAATGATCCTTGTGGAACACTCGTACTGCAAAGCTCATTTTGAAAGAACATTTATTATTATTATTATTATTATTATAAAAAGGTTTTAAAGTTGTGAAGGATCCATACTGCGGCTCGACACCTTCCTAAAACACTGTGTTTGTATGTATTCCGTCCTTTAATTCGCAACTATTCGCAACTCCGTTTTAATGACTTAAAAAAACAAACGCAGCTGCAAAAGATGTTTGGAACTCGCACGGTAATTAATAACAAAAAGGCATGAACGAAAGAAAATACGAGAGGAAATTTCAAAACAACATCATCTCCAGGCCATTCTTTATGCACACTCATTGCCTTCATAATAAACATACATAAATTATGCATCACGCGTGTCCTTATACGCTCTCAGATATTCCACTGGCCAAAAAATAAAATAAAAAAATCATTGCTGGAACATAAACAGGAAGTGCGCCGCTTCTTCTTGATTAATACTACACGATGCGCCCGCCGCATCTTTGTGTTTGTGACCTTCTCTCCCAGCCTTGATGTCCCCAAAAAAAGGACAATTTCATATCCAGAAAAGCAGTCGGCTCAAGGTCAAAGTTCAACAGGGGCCAGAAGGAGGAAAGAAAAAAAATTATACGGCAAAAAGGTTTTCCCACAGGACAGGGTAAACCATTACAAACCAGACGGGGGGCGGGATATCAGACAGACGTCCCTGTAATGCGAAACAGCCATAATGCGGTGCCACCATCGGGATGTACCAAGTGCACGAGGCGCGGTGGGGTGGGTGTTGGTATAGGCAGAGTCGGAGAAAAATGCAGTCGATCGATACTCGTTGCATTTACTTAACTGTGGTTATTTACTGGCATAATCCAATGTTGTCAGCACACGTGATGGATTATCATATCATATATCATATTGTGCGTTTTTCTATTTGCCTTATCAATTATATGCACAAACAAACAAACAAACCAAAAACAGTTTGTGCACATGTCCAGTGTGCCTGAGCTGGATCGCTCCCGGAGAAATAATAAAAAAAAACAAAAAAAAACGAAATGTCAGACATTTATTTTTCACGTGCCTGGTTAATCTTCAGTGAAAGCCTGCACGGAGGGATCTAAGGCTCTTGAGGAACATTATATCCGCATCTTATTCTAGAGGGCTCATGAGGGAGGAAGCGTTATTTCGGTCTCAAAGCCAAATAGATTTGCAGCGAGGAGCTTCATCACTGCTAATTTAATATTGCCCCGAGCAAGGTAAGAAAGAGCAACACGCAGGTTAAAGAAATGGAGTTTTTTCGCATCGCGGCAGATATTTCCGATTGTATGCACACGTGAACGGACGGACGGGCGAGCGACGATCCTCGTGCGAGCTTTGAACATGAGAGCATGGTCTGCTTCAGCTGCTCTAACAAATCACAGACAGGAGGAAAAAAAGAAAGGGAGAGTTGATGGTGGACTGGTTAAAATGTGTGCTGCTGCTGAAAACAATGAAGCAGCTTGCACATGCGGTTCTGTAAATGTAATTTAGTAAAAAGCTTCCAGTGCCCTAATTTTTCCGGGGTAAAGCTCTGCGGGGAGAAAAGGGGGAAAAATAAAAAATAAAAAAAAAGGAAGGTGGAGGGCAAGGTATGTCTTTGAAAAAGAGATAGTCAGTTTCCCCAGTGGAAAGAGGCCAAGCCTTCTACCTTTCCTTAAGTGCTTGCAGAGGTTTGCCAGGCAACGAGCCAAGAAAATGACTTTGTTTGACCCGACTGCCAATCAATTCGGGGAGCGCGGGCCCAGACTAAACAGGCACTTTTTCGGCGAGCGCCATTGGCTGCAGCTGCCTCCCGTGGGCGGGGACGAGCGCAGAAACCAGGCTGTTGACAAGGGAAAAGGGAAGGAGAGAGCCTGTGCACGACACACATTGGAAACACGTGGCCAATCGGAGCGCGGATGATTACTTGACCAAATTACTCCATTAAATGCGTCGTTAAAACAACAGCCGATGTCATAAGTTAATCGGATGCCAGCGGAGGAAGTGACTGCCACTCTGGTGCATTCCTGTCGCTTCCATAGACAGAAAGGTTTACCTCGGTGTGTGTGTGTGTGCGTGTTGTTAGGCAGAGTAAGCTTCCTAGGCAAAAGTGTTGATTACAAAAAAATATTCAAAAATACCTAATCCTACTTTAAAAAAAATTTTTACAGCTGAGCTCTATGTTTAACCCTTAAATTCCCTGTGTGGGGACGAGCTGGATTAGTCAAGGCACCATCAGTGGTGAGAAATCAGTCCATTAAAAGGGAAGTCCCTGATAACAATGTCACAGCATGAGCAGCGCTAATTTAATTAATGCCGACTTTGAGAAAGCAAGGCATCTCTTTGAGGGGCTCAGCCAACCCAAGGTCTCTCTTAAGCCCTGTTCAATAAAACAAGACATGACTTTCAGCCTTTGTCTTATTTTTTATTTATTTTTTTAATTTTTTTGTGCAGGGTCAGGATATATAAACGCATTCAATTAAAACTGGAGGCTTAATCAGGTTCTGAATAGGAGGAATCGATTACCTGGACCAAATAATGCTCAGCATGAGGGACTTGTTCTCTTAACCAATCGATGCGTTATGAATTCCAAGACTTTGGCAGAGCATGGACGATACGTATCCGCTTCCATGTGACTTCATCAACGCGCTCGAAATCGATAAATGTGGCGCACGCCATGGACTGAAATCGCATCGCCCTAATTGACCCGGGCGGACGAAATTCGTTTGAATGACGGCAAGGTTTTTAATGGCTGGTACGTTATTCGGTGGTTTCATAATGCAAATCTTCGCAAAGGGCGCTGGGTTATCTGTCTCTGATATTTAGAAATAATATACACAGATAAAACTAACCAAATAAAAAAACAATGCTGATTTACAGTGCAATCAGTAAATAGTGATAATAATCCGGAATGTTTCTTTAAACTTATTGCTTTAAAATCACCATGATTTGGTTCTGCAAAAAAAAAAAAAAAAAAACATTATATACTGTAATAAAAAAAAGCTCGACATTGTCAACAAATTGACTTTTAGGAAATTCTAAGACTAATCTTAAGCTGCTTGTAAGAATAAAAATAACAAAATAATATAAAATTAACAGTTATCACGCTAACTTTAAATAAACACCAGTACAACAATTTTTTTTCCAATGGAGCTATAATTAAGAAGACGCATTAAATAAACATAGTTCAGGTATAAGTTAGTAAAGCTACTAAAAGGCAAGTTTCTAACATAAACCGAACAAACATCCTACGTTTGTTTGTTACATCCTGGCCGTTTTAATGCTCAATCCCAGGAGAGGTGAGTGAAATTAGCTTTAAAATGTAAAACTATATAAAATTACGAGCTTATTAAAGACCGAGTCATAAAAACATACAACCCACAGACTATTTATGCTATTTACATCCACGTCACGGCCTGCTTCTTAAGTACCGAACTTAACGCCAAACAGAATTAAGCATTAAAGAAAAAAAGAAGAAAAAAAAACTTTGGCATTTTCCCCCGCCTGAGATGTTGCCGACTCAGCAAAAAAAAAAAAAAGAAAGAAAAAAGAAAACGCTCGGAGAACCACAGCAGGAATGATACACAAAGGCGTAATTATAATTCTCTTCTGAGCTATGTAGGAAACTTGCAGAACCAAAATTGCTTCTCATTTATAGAGGAGGAAAACAATGACCTTCTCTCAGCCCGAGAAAGATGTAAACAGTCTAGGTAGCATTTATATGCACAAATTAGTGTTTTATAAAGACAAAGACCCAGGTGGCAAAAAAACAAAAAATCCACTAAGGTTGGCGAGGGCACTTTGGCCCACCAGAAGGTTTAGTCAAATTACACCCTTTCTGTGAAGTTCTGGTAAATTATGATGCACGCGACGTTGTGTCATGGAATTCTGGATATTTGGTAAAGTTAGTATCTGAGTCATGTAGAGGAAAATATGAGCCGAACTAGTCCGGTGATTTTGTTATTTCCAAAAAGCAACCGTCTCCGGATGGATTCGCCACGATTTAAAAAAAACCACTGACATACAAGCAGCGATACTACTACCCGGTCTGGATTTCCTCAAACTACCAAACGAGGAAGAGAAGTTCAAAATATATGCTATGTTCTCAAGACCGCAGTAAAAATGTTTGCTTTTCGTTATCCTTCCAGCTCATATTAGTGTATAATCAAGACTTTATGTTGGTCCAGTATTTGGTGAAATGGTCCAACATGTGGTCAGCCCTCCACAGCTCCGTCGAGTTAGCGACGTCAACAGGAACTGGCTGGTTTCGAAAAACTCGTGGCGTTACCACTGGGTCCCCCTGCTGTGTTACATGTTCTCAGTCTCTTTTGTTTGGTGTTAACCCATTAAATCCCACATAAGAGGCCATTGAGACAAGTGTCACGTACCCTGGGGGGCCACTTTGTTTGGAACAAAGCCCTTAAATGGGTTACACACCACTGCAACCGATCCTCCCCGGTTGTTTCGTTGGGTATGTATTATTCTTAGGGCATGCTCTTAAACAAAACATTAAAGGTGGGGTATGTAATGTCAAGTGACATCAGTTTTTAGTCTCCGACTATCTATCAGCGGCGAGAGGTCTGACTGGGAACTTTCCCAAACCATTCACAACACAATTTCAAACATTTTTTTAAATATTTTTTTTATAAAAGTCTTGTATACTTTCCGTTTAAAACTCATTGTGTAATTCTCTTGGAGCGCAATGTTTTCAGAAGTGAACGAAACGTGGGAAGGCTGGTGTATTGTTACTCACAATCAGACAGCTGCATGACATTTGTCTCTACATGTTATGAACACGCTTTGTGTTAAAACTTAGCCATTTCCTGGCAAGAGGTACCTTTACACCGAACTTCTTGCTTTTTCCTCTTCGGTAACAGTAAGGGACGACGATCTTGAACAGCTTGCAGAGACCGCTCATTATGGAAACGGCTTTACACCCTATGTTAAAGTAAACACGACACTGCTGTAATTACTGCACTTCTGTCGTCGATGATGAATGATGGCTGGCCTCGAGGCCGATGGCAATTTACCATTTTGAAAATAGCACGTGACGTGAACAGGTCAGCGAAGCCGTGACTCCGAAGGTCCCTGTGTATATTTATATAGGGACGGACACGCCAAGGGCTAATGAGGCCCAGTAACCCAATTAGTACCTTGTCCTCATCCTGCTCCAAACTAGACCTTGATCTCCAGAGGCTGGAGCTGATCCTGAAGGTGGTGCAGAGATCAACCCCTCCTAGTTGCCAAAGCACACGAGACCTTGGGCTCGAAAACTAGAACTAAGAGAAACCCGAAAAAACTAATTCGATGGTTTAAATAAACGAGGTTTTCAGTATCATCGCAGACTTCCAAGCACAACCCGGGGAAGCTTTGCGGATATTGTTGAAATACATAAAATTCACACAGCACGTCGAGCACTATATCATTAAACGCCATTGTATGTGCAGGCTAATGTTTGTGTTTGATCTTGTGGCCCTGTTGGAGTGCTCTTGACTCTAACCAGTGGCACTCTTAAACAGAGATCAGACGAACGCCTCTGCTTTTCAGATAGTTTATGAAACATGAGGGACTCTGACAGGGCGCACAAAGACAAGTTTCCTCTCGTGGTTCGGCTAACAAAGTCCTCTCTGTCCTCACCTTAAATCCCTTTTGGCACAAATTCCTGATCCCTTGCCAGGATTGTCTTCTCACATAAGAGAGAGAGAGAAGAAGACTTGAGCCAAAAGCGAGGTGCAGTCTATGAGCTCCTGTTTTACAGCCCTTTTCGCTGAAAAACGACAAAGTCAGACGACACACGGCGAATTCAACAGATGCCTTTTTTTCTGCCCCATTACCCAGGACCACAACAAACACCTAATGGCACTGCCACTGGGGACGTACACGGAAGTGCGGTTATCACTTACACTTACACTGGATTTACTCCTGTTTTTAAATATTTAAAATGTTTTGATGATTAAATATTAATCCACACTTTTCTTTTCATTTTATTTCTGTTCAACGTGTAAATAATAGAGCGGGTGTGTGAGTATATATTTTAAGATCAGGACCAGGACGAAAAAAAAATGGTGTTATAATAAAATATAATATAATATAATATAATATATTGTGTGTCATTAATTATTTTAAAGCTTTAAAAAAAACATTGTGAAAAGAATCACCAAGCATATTTAATCATTTCATTTGAAATTATTTAATTAATGGAATTCATTTACTATTAAATCTTTAAATTATTTTTTTCCCATTCTATGAGTTTTTAGAAAACATAAATTAGTAAAAATAAATAAATAAAAGTCACGTCCTTGAATCACATCTACGCCAGGGAAGAAAAAAGGAAGTCTTCTGTTATTTATTTTCAAGCATCTGTTCTCAAAGGGTGGTCTTGGATTAATTTTTGCGCTTTACAAAAAAAAATAATCGAAATAGTGTGTTTGTGGTCCACATTTAATTTTGTGCGACTTCCAGAAAAGAAAAAGAAGAAAAAGAAAAAAAAAAAGAATTTCTGGGTTTATTTATTCATTAATCTATTTATTGTATCTTATAATGCAACATAATCTCTCTTAGTGCTGGTGAGTCGAAAAATGATGCGTAATAAAAAAAACTAGCCACATATAAAAATTCTGGGAAGAAAAGTGAGATTCCTATGTAGAAGTTTAGAATATAAAACTAGTCGAAATACACTGCTGGTTGAATAGAAACGTTGAATAGAACTGGAACCTAAAATATTTTTGCTGTACATTCTTTTACACTGCAACTAAAGAAAATTACTGTGTGAAACGATGAAGGGTAAAAAAAAGAGCTTGGCAGGATTCTCAAGGACAAACAAACAATTTCTTCAGATAACAAGAAGAATATCATCGAGACAAATACAAACATGACTTAAACTGTTGCTGTTCCTGTGCTCCTGTTTTGTTTTGGTTTTTTTTTAAGGCTCCACATTTCAAAACCCCACCATTCCAGCCACGTGAGCTAGCGAGTAATGTCCCGAGACCTGCCGTGTGCTGCGGCTCTTTCCCTCTTTGTGCACTGCACCGAGGTTCGTATTAATCCTGCCGCTGTGGCACGGCGAGCAGGTGAACTCAGCCGAAGACTTTCCCACGATCCGCAAGCAAATCCGCTGCCCTGAGCCCTTCCTAGAAGACGGCCATCTGTCCGCTCTGCTTTTCACTCTGGGAGGGCGAGCGTCAGCTGCATGACCAAATTCAACGTTCCGACACTTCCCCCACGGTCACAGTCACAAACCCCCCGAACCTGAAGCGCACCCGGTTCACAAGCCAACAGAAGCCAGGAGCTAAATACGTTCGCTCTTAAACACTTGAGATGTGAAGTATGAAAGATTAAAAAAAAAAAAAAAATGTCACAGTGACAAATAACTGGATGGAAAAGTGTTAGAACAAGAGCTAAGCTAAACAAACAACATGCAACAATTAAGGTATTATACGAATAAAGAAAAAGATAACACACTATAAATCACTATCTGATCATTTTACATTTATCCTTTTAAAAAAATATAACTGACATACCCAATAACCTGTCATTTAAAACACACAGAAACCCACAGCCATACTTAAAAAATAATAATAATCCTCCCAGAGTCGAACTAATCTCCCTCTATGGATAAAACCTTCTTCTAAAATAAGAAACTAGTATTGCTGAGATCATGTGACGCTCTCTACCTCTGTACCTCCCCCCTCTTTTTTTAACCCCCCCTCCAAAACTGCCATGTGCTATCATTTTTGTTTTGCTCTCAAAAAAAAAAAAAAAGCTGCCATGCTGTTTGCGAAGTCTGTCCTGGACCGTCCTCGTCCGCTTAAAATGCGTGACATTGCCTCGGCGGGAGCATGAGAACTAGAGGCTCCTCAATAGCGAGGTCTCCGTGCCCTGGCCCGTAACCATGGAAGCAGATGCCTCCTCTTACCTCCCGGTGGCCACGGGGCTGCACCCCGATTCAACACGCGGGTCCCGCCTCGATTTCTCTTCATCCCCTAGCGAACTTGTCCAGCTCTTCAATGGGGGCAGTCACTGAGCAGGTCATTGGTCTAGACTTGGTTTGCACGGTCCAGGGAGCAGCCTTGATGTAACCCTTGCTCTCCGGCTGCAGGCGTGAGACTGCGGACTGTGGGACGTCAGAGACGGCGATTTGAAAAGGAGCCCTGTCTGATTTCGCCATTGTGCCTTTTCATTCATCGATCGAATGAATATCGAACCTTCTGTCGGTGCATGTGTGAAACAGATAGCTTAGCAAGCATTTTTCCCTTCCCTCCTCCTCCTTCTCCTTCTCTGGTAAGGACCGGCCAAGTGGCCTGCTCCTGTTCCTATTCCTCATTTAATCAATTTATGTATATAAATATAAGATTAATTATAAAACATAAGTATGCAATTAATTATTGCTGCTAGTCATCTTTTGATTCGGCGCTGTTATACTTATAAAACATTTTAATCTACTTAAGATATAAGAAAATAAAGGAAGTATACATATAAGTTTTTAAAAAAGTAGTATAGTAGTATATTTATAATTTTAATATATATCATTTTATAATTAATAACTTTTATTTTAAAGGAAGTATTTTTTTTTACGTGACTTCTGGATTCTTCATGTGTTTTGGAAATTATTTTTAATAATTAAATAACTAAAAGTAAGAAGAAAAAAAACTCAGCGAAGGCAAAAGATGTGACATCACGTCCATTGTGTCCTTAGGGACACTTCCTAGTTTAAATATAAAGAGGTGCATACACAGACTCACATTCACACACACACACTCCATGTGGTTTTAGATATTAAACCTATTTTACATTTGTAGGTTAATCTGCATCGTTTAAGCTCATAATGTAAAGTTACTTAAAAAATTATATTTTATTTAAATTATAATGTAGACATTTATTTTATTGTAAATGCAATTGTTTTCTCAACACTCTCCAAAAAAATTGTACAATATTGTTCATGATGTTTTCCAAAATGTTGCCTATAAACAGCACTGCCATTCAGGTGAGGTCATTCTTTAAAATTCTGTTTAAAAAATGAACGCTGATCGAAACCCGTGCACTACATTTAAACCACGTAAGGCGTGTTTTGACGGAGGCGTCGCCGCACTCCGTCTGACAGGTTACCATGGAGGTCGGGAGAGAGGGAGGAGGACAAAAAAAAAAAAACCCTGGCTGAAAGTGAGCAAATTCAAAGGCGAGGGAAGGAAAAGGAGCAGTGAAGTGAGAAGGCAGTGTTATGGTTCTCAGGAAGCAGAAAATGAGCAGAGCGATGGTCTTTACGCTGGTGGACTTTGATGCATAACAAAGTAAGACTGGGGTCGTAAAAAGATGGAGAGGATTTCAAACCTCATCGGCAGCTCGGAGGAAAGAAAGTACTCTTTTAAAGAAAATTATGTGTAGATTTTTAGATGCAGTACACATTAAAACTTTCACTGTTATACTGGCTATTAATTAATGTCATTAAAAACCACATCAGAAAAGAAGATTACATCATTGTAAATAATTCTTTGTGTAAAGGCTGATGTGGTAATGAACCTAAATTAGATTTAAAAACTAAACATGTATACGGTTTATTGAACTAAAATAAGGTTAAATAAAGAAAGTATAAATATATGTGTATATATGATAATTTGCCTAATTTTACACAATGGTCATGGTTTTTATGTCAATCTATTAAATAATATTTTAATCATTGTATATAAAACTATTTTAATGTGATTCTTATAATGTAAAGGAAAGTTATTTCAATATAAACACCTAATTGTTCTGAAAATGTATTCAACCAATCAACCAGAGCTAAAATGTTAATATTTCCTCAGCATTTATTTTAATGACATAACTACATTATAGTTCCTTGTGCATTACTGTAGCTAACAGATAGAAGCTAGCTTATAAAATCCAAAATGAAATGTGCTTCCATGATAAGGGCAAAAATAAATACCATAAATAAATAAATACCATGAATGCTTTTCATTGTATGAATATTTTCCTTGTTTTTGTTTCTTTCTATCTATACATATCTATACATATTAATCTCTAAATAAAATGTCCTTTTTCACATTTTTTTTTCAACAAGACAAGAGACTGTAGAGACCATATGGAGAAATTTTCAAATATTGAAAAGCATCTAAAATACATTTCCTTTTTCATTTTGTACAAAATCGTACAAAGTATTAACAACAAAGCAAGAAAAAAAAGGAAAAAGAATGTTTTTAATTACAAGCTAGTTTGTGAAGAATAAGAGATGAACAGATGAAGACCGGCACACATTTCAAGCCGGGGTCGGGAACAAAAGTAGTCAAAGAGCATGAAAGCTCCATGTCTAAGCCGTTCCTGTGTGTCCCGCATGACTGGCGCACTTTAAAAACATGGTGGTTGTCAGCCACGTCTAAACACATTAACTCAAGTTTCCACACATCCATCACATTAGCGCCATTAGAGGAAGGCCTGGATGACCGCAGAATAAATCAAAACTAGTCTGGGATCTAAATATATTCAAGGCCAACCTGCTGCATCGCGGTACGCTTGTTATTCCATGCAGGTAAAAGCGTTAAAAATGTAGGTTTTCCTTTAAATCTAAATGAGCTATAATTAATAAATTATAAAACTGGACAGCACCTGTATATTATAAGTAGATTATTATTCATTTTACTAATTAACTAAAGCTAAAATGTTAGTATTTCTTTAGCATTTTTTATGACATAACTACATATGAAAAAAAAATACTTCAATGTGCATTTCTGTAACTAACGAACACAAGCTAGCTCATAAAATCCAAAGTAAAAAAAAATCTATCTGGGAATTAATAAGTCTTTAATTTTTAAGTTTTCACATGGAAAATCTTGCAGTAGTTCAATCAACGTAATATCCACCGAAGGATCCATCACTTCATCAACTGAACGACAGCACAACAAAAAATTATTCCAAGGTAGATCTGATACAGATTTGTTTTTATTATTCGTTTATCTTTATATTAAAATAGTGTGATCTGGCAGGAATATCAGCATGTGTTGATATAAAAGAATTAAAACCACCAAGATAGTACATTTTATAATGTATAGATATATAGATATACATAGTTATGATTGTGCCATAGAATTGTTTTATTTGATTTTAAAACAGAACTGACATGAGACGAAAATTTTAAACACACACAAATCTTAATATCTTGTTTCAAAGCCTACATTAATAATAATTATTAAAATAATAATAATAATAATGATAAAAACAATTTGAACAGAACTCGCTGTGTCGAAGATACTTTGCTTATAAATTAAATGAATGATTACATTAAAATTATATATGAACATATTTTAAATCAGATACCTTGATGTATTAAAACCCTCACACTATTATAATTTGATCAGACTGTTCCGGCACTAAAAAGGGACACGATCCACAGCATCCTGACACACGTCCACAGACTGGAGCAGACAGACAGACAATGAGGAATCCTCAAGGATAAACATAGCACCTAAGGATGCCATTACTAATAACAGGGGGAAGAAAAAAAAACAAATAAAAAAAAAAAAAAACAGCTATGAGTGCGAGTCCTCCCCTAGGGTTTATAATGTCCAGAGGCACTACTCAAGGTGTCATATTCACTCGGGCTAACGTTGCCCTCCTCTCCAGCGATGGATCGTGGATCCATAATGACGGTGTCACTTGGAATCGCCCGCCCTCTTTTCTTTTCCCCCCTGCACGTCCCACATCCCACAGGCATTCATGTGCATGAAGCACCCACAGAGAGACGCAGGCATTACAGCACGAGTCCCGCCGTTACGCGAGCTCTAATGTCAACATTACCTCACTTACCTAGTGCATAGCTGACTAATGGGCTATTGTCATTCGCAACGGTTCAAATGGTAACAAAATAAACAGCTTGAATCAGGCTTGTTTGGAAAGGAACGTTATTACGGATTGAAAGAAGAGCGCGGGATCCTACGGTTCCACTTTCATATGCAAATGTTTCAGTTCATTCATGATAAATGACAGTGGGCAAGACGTAAACCAAATTAATTACACTCACAAAAAAAAGGACATTCACACCCAACGACCAAATTCACTCCATTACACACCAAAAATACGGATGCAGCAGTTGTTTGTTTAAAGTCTCAATATTGTTTCACAATAATAGTCAAATTAGCGTTTGGAATGTGACCACATAATAAGGGTCTTTGATGTTGTCTAACTGTTGTTAATGTATTCTAATTTAATGCACCTGATTCACTTAATCAAACCTAAAGAAAGGATAAATAAATGACAGTTAGGTAGCAAAAGATTTTTTACAGTATATGTAAAATAATTCTTGTGTTTTGTATTTTCCTTTTTGTTTCTTTTTAATGTATTATTACATATAAATGTTCTTTAAGCATTCGCTTACCAGTTAATCAAGCCTAAATAATTACAAACAATGTAAGAAATGTTTGTTTTTAATAGAAACTGAATTAGGAATCATTTTATTGAATGTTACTAAACATTTTTTAATTATTTCTTTTGCTACACTTTTATTCTAACGTTCAATGATAATCAATCATCTTTACATTCTTTAATGATAATAATTCTTGATTGTTATTCATTTGTACAAATTTAACATGCATGATTTATTTAATTGTGACTAAAGAAGTATAAATAAGTTGGCTTTCAAACATCAACTGAACTAAGAATTAGATTCTCAGTTTATAAACTACAGATTTAATTTGATCATTTGCTAAAGATGTATTTTATAAATTCACATTTATCACTATAATTCATAAAATGAAGTCACATTATTAAACGCTAATGTTCCTTGATGTAGAACAAGTGTTATTTTGTTTTTCAAAAACATAACGTGTGATTTTGGTAATTGAACCTAATGACTCTCCGGTATGTAGAAACAGTTGTCATAAAAGCATTTCAGGTTGAATGTTGCAGTAATTAGAGGGACAAGGAGGATTATTATGGATTATTGAGAACAATGATCTTGTAGTTTTATTTTTTTTATAAAAAATTTTCTTTGCTTTTATTTTTAGTTGTAATGAACGTTTTTTTTTTAAATATAACAGTAAGTTTATGAATTAGACATTTGACCTGTTGAACGTTGATGCTAATGCAATTTTTGACTACATTTGTACTAATGATATACTATAATGATAAAAACATAACCTTACAAAATGTAATGATAAGCTAGCTAACTATTTTGAAATTTATATAACATACTTTTGTTTTTTACGTTGAAGCAAAGACGATGTAAAGGTTAGTTAATTATTTAGACAGTTAGTCAGATCAGTTGGTTTGTTATTAGATACATTATTACCTTTTTAACCTTTTGTGTGAATAAAAAGACAAAGAACGCACAAAGGCTTTGCAGTTTATAAAAGAACGAAACATTCCTGAAGACACCCAGGTTCATAAATGAGTGAGTAAACGAGTGTTCCATCTGCCTTTCTGTTGCAATGTTTCCCTTTTAAATGAGGCTAATGGAAAAACAACAGAGTGTCCTCGTTTGAAATGACTGTAAGGCAAAAACCCATTTACCTCATTCTGGCTAATAGACCACAATATTACTGTCACTCATCACATGGTACATTAGGAAGATGTTAAAGAAAGATAAAAGATAAATAAACTCGCAACGTGATGCTGATATCTATTTATTAAAATGAGCTTGCTTATATTTTATTCAGTTACAAACTGGTTATTTAAACATGACTAATACAATTCATCTTTTGTTTTGTTTATGTTTTTTCAAATAAGCCTCTTTATATTTAAATTTAATCTCTGTTTAAAAATGACACCGGGTAGACATACTAAGAAATAATTCAGCAAAGACAAGAAGTTTAAGTTTTGCCAAGTTGAAGACAGCATTTTTAAACACAAGAAGCTTCTTCATGAAGGTTATAATTCATATTGACAATGATTAACAGAATCATAAAGTATAATGTAATGTGGCAGGGCATTGATAATACGTCCTCTATATCCAGCAGGACAAATCTTATTTGGTGCTAGCCGTGCAATTGGGCCGGCAGGAGACTAGCACCCTGAGGTGAGATTATGAAGGAGGCATGGCAGAAAAAAAAAAAAACAATCCTTGGGACCAAATGTGCTTTTTTTTTTTCCTTTCTTTTTAAATCCCAGGAGTTGGACTGTCAGAATTTTTTATTTTAAAGCTCATGGATCTAAATTGCAGATAATATAATCACTATTAGAATCTCACATTTCCTTCCAATGCAGAGATCATTTGTTTCAGGGAGCAGAAAATCAACGGAGAAAAACAACAACAACAAAAAAAGGAGAAGCAGAAATAGAGAGGATGGGAGAAAAAAATTGCATGTTACATTAAACCGACATAATTACCATTTGTTGTTTTTCTTTCTTGTTTTGACAAAACAAGCAAAAAAAACAGAAATATTATTATTAAAGCACGTTTAAAATGTGCAGAATTAAACACATGGAGAAATATCTGCGTGATTCTTCAGGCCACAAAAAAACAAGCAGATTAAAAACAAAATTAAATGCAAAAACAAAGAAAGGTTAGAAAGGGACGTGAATTGAGTGATGGTTGCGGTCGGTCTGAGAATGTCTTGTTGTCGCTGAGACAGAGAGAGAGAGAGACATGTGTATGTATGCATATGTGTGTGTGTGTCGGAGGGAGAGAGAGAGAGAGAGAAAGAGAGAAGCCATGGAATGTGCTTGCTTTTCATTTCTCCTCTGCACTCAGGCCCGGGTGGTCAGGGGGTCAGGCCAAGCAGGCTGCTATTCATGGCCAGATCAAGTTTATGTGAGAATCTGCTCCTCCTTTGCCCCCCATTAGCATATCAATGCTTAATAAAATCGCTGCGTGAACGTGTGAGATCCCGTCACCCAGGAAGTCATGCTGGGAGACTTTGGCTTGGGGGAGAAGAAAAAAAAATCCCTCTTCGCTTTGTGTTCAGAATAGACCCCCCCCAGCCCCCCCCACCAAACACACACACACACACACACACACACACACAGCACCACCAACACCCACCCACCCGAATCTCCCCTCCGCTTCTCAAACAACACAACTGCCTTTGCCATATGCACAATCGAAATGGTCCGCATGTGCACATGTGCGCACACACATAACCCTCACTTCACACACCCCCTCCTGAGCGCTCTAAGCTCTCGCACATGCACGCCCGCAGGTCAATCCCAATGTCAGCCGAGCAGCTTGTCATGTGTGTCGTCATGTGCATGCATGCGCGTGTGTGTGCGAGCTGTATGATGCATAGTTTTCAGGGTGTGAACAGACAATGACGCGTGGGGAACGCCTTGCGCGCGCAACCCCGCTTCCTCCGGCAGCCTCATCAAAGCCTGCTGTAGGGACGCCGGGGGAATCAGAAGGAGGACTTTAACACACCTCTGCCGCTATTATTATTATTATTAAACCTAGCCGAGGTGACTGGTGACGGCGAGCAAACCGATAAAACCTCCACCACATCCCTCTCTCTCTCTCTCTCTGTCTATTCAACACCATTATACTGCAGTCCAGAGAGACTGTTCCTGTCTCACAGGCGGGACAAACGTCCCTCCTTCCTTTAAGACTGGCTTGCAGATGTGAAGCCGTCACTTGCAGGAAGGTAGGTGGGAAAAGGTGGGGGGGAATGGGGGGTGGGGGGAATTTGTGCAGCGTGATATTTCATTTATTACGGTCTCAGGAAACACTGCAGAAAGAGAATGTGTGTGTGTGTGTGTGGTCTTTGAATGTCCTCTGATTTCCCCCCGATACACATCACAGAAATAAAGTCAAGCGATGTGGCACGAGTCTCATGAATAAACACTCTTTTATTATCTGGATATTAATAACCATAACACATAACAGTTAAATATTTATATAACCCCAAGTCTGCCTTCTTTACTCGACAGAGTTTTCGTCGGCGTGCCGCAAGGACCGACTGGTGAAAACGAGCGTTCTACAAACATGAACGCGGATTACGAATGGTAGCAACGGCGTAACATCATTAAAGCAGTAAAAAAAATAAATGAAATAAAATAACTCAGACACATTTATTCTGACGGACGCCTCTGTACGAGGTCCAGGGGGCGAATCTGACAAAAACATCCAGCGGACCTCAAGCCAAGAAGCTGAACAACAAAGTGTTTCTTAATTATCACCGACAAAAACTTTCATGTTTTAAAATGTTAATAATAATAAGAAGAGTAGTATTAATATTAATAAAAAAAGCTCGACACTTTCCTGTTTTGATGTGATTTAAATATTCGCAATAACCGCCTGCCCTTTGCCTCCACTTTCATTTAATATCCTCTGAACTCAGGGGACCGTTCGTGACAAATTATAAACTATATTTATACGGTTAATTTTACCTCCTGGTTATGAGCGTTATCCAGACGCCGATATTCAGGTAGTCACATTTAACCTTGACAGAAACTTTTGTACTTGATTGTACAGACACAAGCAGGTGAGATGCTCTGGATGCCGCGGGCTCAGATTTGTGTGATGATAAGCCTCAATAAAAATAAAATTAAATTAAATAAAAGAAAAAACACGATACGAAGTTGGCCTGCTGTATATATTTTTTGGTATTGTCATGACGGAAAGAGCAATGAACTTAATTTTCCACGCTGATCTCCAATCAGATCAGCTCGGATGCCGTGCAGTGACGATGTCATGACATTTAGATCTTATATTTAATTTTAGCGGGAGGAATGAAAAGAAAAGCTTGCTGACAGAATCGTCCATTTTACGTTGTTCAAAAAAGAATGCAATGGCTAGCAAAGCAAAAGCACCAATCATTAATAAAAAAAACAAACAAAGCTATATGGGCTAAAAATCTACTGTATCGGTCTCACAGTTTAAACAGGATGTTTAGCGAGATTTAACATTTCAAGAAAAAGTTCATTTCAGCACTAATTAGTGTACATATATACGAGTTTGTACTTGAGATGGCACATTCTGATGTGACTGAGTCACTACCAGGTCAGTACCGGGCCAGTACGAGCAGTAACTGGTGGATTGAATATCGGAGATCTGATACTCCAACAAACATCAAAAAAATGAATAAAATACATTTTTAACTGGGAATGTTTACATTAAAAAAAAAAATTTTCTTTCTTTAGCATTTATTTTACGATATTTACACTTAAGTAGTTTTTATTTTACAAATAATAAATACTAAGGGAACTTAATAAATATATAGTCTGAATCCGTTATTGTTTTTATTTATTTATTTTTTTACATGAAATTTGATATTTTCTGTTTTATTCCGAAGACAATAAATGATGGAATCGACCCAGATAGTAACGCCACTTGATTTCTTTCTTTGTGCTGATCCCAAGTCAGTCGTCCATCACAATTCACTAACAGCAATCTAAAGCACTAATGGAGGACATGACGTCATCTCTGCATTTAAAATCTTCAGGTCCTGATTTAGTAAGAAATGTCCAGCGTTCTTGTACTCAGTGAACACGCAAGTGGCGCCGAGTCAGAGGGAGTCGATTCGATTTGAGCTTTTGTTGTCATATAATCGTGATAACATAAACCTTTGGTGTATGCATCCAGATTTTTGGTCCAACTGCATGTATGATTTGAGATGAGATGAAAAGAATTTAACTGCAATGTGTTTTTTTTTTATTCTTCTTCTCCTTATTATTATTATTAGGAAAAAATATGTCTCACTATTAGATAACTATCGAGGTTTTATTTACAGAAAATAAAAATTCCTGTTACCTTTAGTTATCAATGATCTCATTACATGCTTACATTTGTTTATTTGTTTAACATGTTAAAAGACAGAGGTTTTTTTCCCCCCGTTTCACAGACCTAATAGTAATATAACCTGGAGTATACGACCAGCTCCAAAAGACAAAATACAATTTTCTTTTTTATTTTAAAAACTACTGCATTATTTGTAATATTCATTGTTGTTGAGTCGTTTTTGGAGTGACAAACTGTCCTATTCAAAACTGGGTTGAACAAATGTTAAAGATCAGTGTACTTAAAATATCCCGCCCACTACGGTGTGTTGCTCCGCCTTCTCCATCACAGAACATCCGTCTCTGCCCCGTAAAAACAGCAACAGGACTCAACTGGCTCGCGACCAACCGAAATAGCAACACGCTGGCTTCGCCCGGCGAATTCGTCTTGCGTCAGAATGAAAATAGAGACATGACGTAATGAGGTTATTATTCTTTTGACGGCCATTTTAGTCTCCATCGAGTTCAGCCCTGACCCCGTTGCGCCTACCGCGGGGCTTGCGTCTGTATGGCACGCGAAGAAGGAGAATAGCGGCATGACATCATCGCCCTATCATTTCAAAAGACACATAGAGGGCCTGCAAACGCCGCCACAGGCTGAGATGAGATGAGGCTGTCAAGTGAAACCCTAGCTGACCAATATGTGCTGCTTTTCATCGTAGCTGGGGCCGGGGGGCTCAAATAGACCCTGACAGCCATTAAGAGCCGATCTGATTACCGCACAGTCTGGGGACTCAGACCAACAACCTCCCCCCCCCCCCCCACACCACCACCACCACCTCCACCACCACACCACCATGATCCCTAAACACCGGGGCACTGAGTTCATCCTGCTCACGTCAGACGGCAGACATTTCCAGCTTGAGATCTCTCAGTTCTGCTGTCGGCTCTTCCAGCGCGAGCATATGTGTGCTTCTCTGGCCAAGCGTAAGTGAAACCAATCACGGAGGTTGTAAACAGAGACACAAATCTTACCCCCCTCCCCCCCCCCCCCATCCCAATCCCAGGGAAAGGTCCAGGTCTCTGATTTAATTTCCTCTCTCTGAGACGACGACTTTCGCATCAGTCTACTTCTAATTACGCAGACTTTTCTCATGTTGTTCTTTTGTTATTTATTATTTTTTTCCTTTTCTTTTCAGCATATGATCTGCATCTCAAAAAAAAAACTTTCCAAATATGCCGGCATGACAAATAGCTTTGTTCCTTGAGACGCTTCTTTTCATAGCCGACGGCGTACCACGTACGTCTTAAAAAGCAATCTCCATTTTTATTTTATCCACAGAGAGGAAAAACATTCATCTGATTAGCAGGTACGCTGAGAGGTAAGAGGCCTCATCTTCTTCCCCCATCTATTCATTGCCACCGTTTAATTTATTTTGGCTGCATAATCCCTTCACTTTCAATAGCAAATTTAATGGGCCCCATGACCGCAGCAACAGACCAGTCAATATAAAAACCAGACAACTCATTACTTCACACGCTGCTATCTCCTGCAGCTGGAGACTTCATGTACACAATAGCAGCAGCAGGCTGTATTAAGTTTCCACTTGCCAGATCCCCCTTTATTGCCTCTAAATCTGTCTCACAAGAGCCCTTTAGCTGCGTGCACACATACACACACACACAAACACACTCCCTTAGGAGGAGACTCCCTAGTGTCTGGTCTGGCGGGGTCACGTGAGACTCGGCCTTCTCCGCTCGCATATGCACGTGAAACTTACTGGGCCACACCTTCAGACTTCCTGCCAGCTTAATCGACTAAAACCGCTTTGTTCCGCTCAAGAGCGCGTAATTATAGATATATTTTTTTAAATATATAAAGACTGTGTCCATATGTTAAACAGAAATTGGATTAGAAGGAGATGAATGTGAGCGTTTAACAAACATGAATTAATAATGATTGGAGTAATAAGGAAAAGCCTTGTCTGCACATTAGAACATTAGTTCCATCGATTAATATAAAACTATATTTTTTTTATCTCTAAATACTTAATGAGTTTAAAATGAAATGCCTTCATAACCTTGTGAGAACAAATACTGAAATGGAAAACTTTTTTAAAAGTGCATAATCCTACACATCACGATCAATATGAACTGATCATGCATCATTATGCGTCAACATTTTAGCATTATTATTTTTATTCATTTTATTTTGTTGTATATAAGATAAAGTCTGGTCTCAGGACAAGCAGAGCTGCGGCAGCAATGAATGAATCCAGATAAATGATAAAAGAAACTCGCGGGTATAGTTTTGCTGCTTGTCGGTGTGATATCATTTTCCCTGGAATAATCCGGGCCAAATTGAGAGCAACATGATGAGACGCATTTACAGCTCCTCAGAGTCGGTCCGGCTTCTAAAGCCGGGATCGCTAACAGCACCGACCGGTGACTTTCCCCTCGTGCCGCTCCTCCAATTACGGGCAGACAATAGGACAAGTTAACCCCATGCTGCCTTCCCATTGTCTCACACTAAATATTTGCCTTTGCCTTTTGTGTCTGGCGTACTCCCCTTTCCTCATATACTCTTTACACCACCCCACACCCCAACCCCACCTCCCCAGGCTTCCCACCCTCCTGGAAGACGTCCTAATGAAAACTGCCTCCCCGCCCGTCAGCCCGGCCATCAAAGGGACAGCACTGGTCATTTTGAGTGGACTGTGGCTCTGAGACGGGGAAACGTGTCGCGCCCTCACGATGAGCCCCTGCCGTGGGCTTATTAATGAGGAGGAAGTAATACCACTGTGCTTAGACAGCCAGTCTTCTCCTATCTCTGGGGCTGCCGTCTCCCCGTGACAGCACATGCACACATTTCAAGGTACGACAAAAAAAAAAAAAATCTTTTTTTCTTTGGCCTAAAAATAAGATCTTGTCTCCTTCTGGGAAGTTATTACTAATTTCTTTTATTTTATTCATTTCTTTAACCGTTTTATTTACATTCAACACCTGTCCGGATTGGGAACTGTGCAGATAAAATATACCGTCTGTGCTAAATTTGTTTGGGTTTTTTCTTTCTTTTTCTTTTCTCTCTTTCCTTCTCTCAATCCCTTTTGTGCCATTCAAGTGCGACTGAATAAGAAATGGATCACCGCGAACGGCCACAGTCTCCGGCTCAGACATGACATCATCGCTTTTATGGCTCGCCCGGTGAGGGACCGTGTGGGGGAGAAAGCTCCTTAGTGCCATTTCACTGATAACAAAACCTGTGCGTGTGTGTGTGTGTATGAGAGAGAGGGAGTGTGAGTGTGTGTGTGACAGAGGAGGAGAGAAAGAGTAAGAAAGAGAGAATACAGACAGAGCACCTCAACGGTACACAATGTAGGAAATCCAGTATTGAAACAGTGTCATGCCTGAGACGCGGTAATGAGGGGAAAAAAATAATACAAAATTAAAAGAGCACAAAGGAAAGATTGGTTGTTATCAAAAGTTTAACATTTAAAAGTGTTCTGATTGTTCTAAATGGGGGGGGACATAATAATAACGAACAATACGTCTGTCCTGATGACAAAATCGGTAATTGAGGCAGAATAATGAAAAAAAATCTGCACCGACACAATTAGCGTGCCTGAATCCATCTTAACCGTGATTATTTAATCTTTAACACACTTATCTTAACAATAACGGCCTGTCAGGCGACTAAGTGTGTGACATATGTGTAACCATCGAACACGGACGGTATTTTATGCTAATGGTTGGAGCGCCAAAACTTTAAAAAGAACTGAGTGTCCTTAATATATTTCACAGAACGATTTCTTTAAGTGCTGTAGTTATTGTTAAGACGTTTGGACACATTAAATAAAATTCTAATTAGGTTTAATAAAGGGGTGTTTATTATAGAACATATGTGTTTTACACACACACACACGCGACACTATTTTAAAAAAAATAAAAAAGGGTCACATTTTTTATGTCTACTTTTTACGTCTCTCAAAGTTCTCGCACATAAAACACTTAATAGTTTTAAGCCGAGAAACGAGCCCGGTTTTAAAAACGGTCAAACTCCCTGCGAGGAAACATAATACCTGGGGAAACATGTTCTAAGGTGGGGGACGCGAGGTGGGGCTGGGGGTTTCTGTTCCTCGACATGCCACCAGACACCTGGAAGCTAACAGCTCATAAAACACTGTGGCTAATTGTGGTTTTCCTTCTTTTTCACTGCGAATGGCAGCACGACACATTTACGGCCTGAGAGGCAGTTAGGAGCTCTCTGCACCTTGCTCTCGGGGTGGGTTGTGGGGCCTGAAATAAAACCCACATCCACCTGGCTATCGGTTTAGATCGCGCTCGCATGCGCGCGTATGAAAAATAATACTGCCCCTTTTTTTCCCTCCGAAGGACTGGAAGAACTAGAGCAGTGCTCATTAGGGTCGGTGAGGAGAGCACAGCACATTTCAAAGGAAGGAAGGAAGCTGTGTGAAATGCTCGTGAGAATGTCTGTGTATGTGGTGATGGACGAGGGAGGGGGGGAAGGACGGACGGACTTGGGGGGGAGGGGGGGTGTTGGGGGTTAGTAGATAGCCGTGTTTCAGAAAAATCTGGGCAACAACTCCTGCCTGGAGACGCTTTATTAGGGAACGGCAGAGACCTCGGCCAAAAATAAACCTTCGCCACAATGACTTCATGAGCCCTCGATAAGAAGGTGTGTGAATCTGCTACTTCAGAAGATAGTGCCCTACATACCTAAAATAGGGAGCGAGATCCACTGGAGTGTACAGAGAGAAAGTGAGGGAGAGAGAGAAAGAGAGAGAGAGAAAATGAGAGAGAGAGAAAGAGAGAGAGATCACCGTATCCCACTTCCACTCCAAAATGGTACATTCTGGAAATCATTTTCGAGTCGACTAAACTGAACAAAAGTTTTTTTCTTTTGTTTGAGAACCACGTTTTTGGAAACGCCACAAAAAATTATAAAGTGATTTAAAGAAGTAAAAGAAAGAAAGAACGAAGGCTTGTGTCTTTGATAAACTTTTGTAGGTTATTTTTTTTTCAGTTTGTTCGATATTAGATATTAGAAGCAGCAGTTGCTAGAATCAGAGTTATTTTACATTAAATAATAATAATAAAAAACTCAGTTGAAACTAATTTAGTGACGAGACAAATTTAAAACTTCACTAAATAGCTAAAAAACTAATCTCATACTGTATGTTGTTTATTAATAAATATAATTATTAAATATACTCCATGACTAGAATAGTCAACTTTAAAATATCACAGTAAAAAAAAAAAGTTTTTTTTTTTTTAACTAATGGGGTTTCAGCTTCACTTCACTTTACTCAAATACTGAATAAAACCTTGTAGGTATTATTTCTTAAACAGATTTTAATTACTTTTTCAATTTCTATTTGTTCAATAAACACGAGTTGAAAAATAAAAAAAATTTCTGGAGTGAGATGAGGATATTCCAGGCCAACACGTTTAATCCCTGCATGAAATAAAAACTCCCGAAAGCAGGTTATCAGGCCTTTATATTGTCCCTGTTCAATTCCCATTTCTAAAAGACTCACGTTATGGAAACTCATACCTCTTTTTTATTTATTTCAGAAATATTCAAAGCACAAACGTAAGTGATTTAAATTCAGTGCAACACAGCGTACGGTGCGATAAGTACCGCCAAGTCAAACCACATTTCCTATTACAAAGAAAACCTGTGTCCAATTCTCTGCAGGAGCGAGGAAACCACTTAGTTGTGCAACTGCTCAGGCAGTTCAATGCGCACTCGTTTCCGAAAAGTCCCCCTCATCCACTGCCAAGTTCAAATCATGTGCGCAGTTCGAGTCAAGTTGTAAAATGCAGGGAAAATGTAAGTGAAATGTATTACAGCAGGATAAGTACAAAGAGGAAGAAAAAAAAGAAGAAAAAAAAGGCATGTTGTGCAGGCCTCGGGCAGATTTATGTTCAGCCCTTATCTGATTGGATTCTCTATTTCGCTAGGTAGAAACACACACACACACACACACACACACATACACATCCTTTTAGGGCTATGAGGCGGCTTCACACACAGAATTCAAACACAAAACCCTAGTTTCACCAAGACCCTGCCAAAAATGATAAGGTAGACTAAGAAAGAACACTCAGAGAACTCGGTGCTCTACGGGTACGGTTTTGCGAGAAAGAGTAAACAAAAGCATGCACAAATCACTTCTGCATCATTCTCAGGATTTTTCTTTTTCACTTAAAACAAAACAGCCCTTTGTGTGAGTGTGTGCATGCAAGAGAGAAAGAAAAAAGAGAGAGAGTGAGAGAAAGAGTGAGAGAGAGAGAGAGAGAGAGAGAGAGAGTGTGCGGTGCATCCAGGCAACTTTAGCAGAGCGACGGACCCGAGCGCGAGAGTTGTACTCACTGTAGTGGATAAGTAGTAGCCTGTAACGCGGGAGGAGGGAAAAAGAATCCTCTTTCTCGTCCCGATCCATTCTGTATTTTAGAGCGGTTAAAAAGAAAAGAAAAGAAAGAAAATCTCTCGCTCTTTCTCTATTTCTCTCTCTCTCTCTCTTTTTCTCCTGGACGGAGCTGGCTAAGCGAGAGCGAGGCCCCTCGTTCACTCACTCACTCCCTCGCTCGCTGTCAGGGTTGGAAACCGGCTTCTGTGTGCCGTGCAGCTGTGTGCTTCTCCAGCACCCTCCTCCTCCTCCTCCTCCTCCTCCTTCGCTCCCTCCTTCCTTACTCGGGTCCCAATACAATGCACTTCTGTACCACGGCGCTGCGAAACATGGCCGAAACGCTGCTCGTTCCCTTCTGATAATGTGGAGATCATCGTTGTGTTTCGGGTTAGAGCTTGAGAGAGAGTGAAGAGAAAAAAACAAAAGACCAAAAAAAATAAAAATGAAATGCAATAAAAGAAGCGAAGCGAGTGGAAAACCTTCGGGCACTGCCTGATGCAGGTTTAAGTTTGCCGAGTGCCGTTTTCCCCCCCTCCTGCACATTTTGTGGAATCGCTGCTTTTTTCGGCAGTGGGAGGGGACAAGGCCAAAGCTCCCGGGCTGAGGAAACTGCGCATACTCTCTACCGGCAGAAACTTCCTCCTCAGCGCTGGTAATAAGCGCTGCATGGCCCGTCTGAGTGAGCAGGAATGCGAGGGCTGCTCTCAAAGAGGCCCAGTTTGACAAGGCTCAAAGTCACTTCACCGCGACCTCGAGGTCACACACAGCAAGTGTGTGTGGGGAGTGAGGGGGAATAAGTTACACAGGGGGGAAGGGGCCATGTTTAGCAAGGCAAAATCTCTTGACAAGACTTGCTTCCTGACTTAAACAGAAAACACGGGAACCTTTACAGAAACCCCCCCCCCCTCATATTTTTTTTACCCCTCCTTCGGGTTTAAATGCTATTTATTCCATTCACATGCAGAGTGATGGAACGATGCTTAAAAAAAAACTGCACCAAAGTGAGTCAAGGAAATAATTTGGTATGATGACGTTATCAGAGAACGATTCAGCTGAAACATACGCGGCAAGATTCTCATAGACTTTTTTTAAAAAAAGGGAGAAGAAAACTGGAGCAGACTGTAATTCTGCGTGGCTTGGAGTCCCGGCACTTCCACCGCGGTGACACGCGACGTTTAAGGTCGTCTTATTTGTAAACGTGAAGCGAGAAAAAAAAATATGATGCGCTGGAAAACTGAAAGGCGTTAGATCACACATTCATCACGGCACAACTTGGTTTTTTGTTTTGTTTTTCAAAATACCATCACAGCCCTAAATCTATCAAAATGATGAATATACTCAGGATGCTTAAAATACTGCTGAACTGCTCAAAGTTTGAAACTAAATGAGAAACACTGATGCTGGAGTTTGTTTTTTTTTTCCTTCTTTCTAACACGTAGCACAACATATTTAAACCATGAGTAAAGTTGTTCTGAGAAGTTGTAAAGCAGTAAAACAGGACCGAAATGGAAATGGACATGAATTTCAGTCATAAACTAAATAAAATGAGCATATACAGAAAGAAAAAAAAAGATATTTAAAGGGTTGACCTTAATCAAACATGCAGCAGGGTCTCTCTGGGTTTAAGCTAAATAATATTGTAACAATTTTATTAAACCCATCAAAAGCTACTAAAACATTTATTGTTAATTTATAAAGTTATTGAGCATGAAAAAAACAAAAAAAAAAATCCAAAACATAATTTACAAATACAATTGCACAATTTCAAGGTTGCACTGAAATTCACTTCATTTCACTTATTAATATCATTATTTTATGGCTATTATATTTTATTATTTGTGACTTATATTCACAAATTATATATTGGTGTATATTCTTTTTATGCATCTTGTAGCTTCCTGTTGTTAGCATTGCACTAGTAACTTTTGGTCAGTTCTCACATTCCCCTGTGTACCCTACAAACAAAGTCATTGCTGCAGAATATATGGAATGTCCTTCAGGATCAATAAATTAATCTATCTATCTAAATATCTATCTATCTACAAATACAAACCTTGGAAATATATTAGTTTGTGGTAGATGGTTTGAAAACAAACAAGCAAAAAAAAAAGTAATAACTGGATAAATATGTTATGAACATATTCCTGATACTATTTAGTTTTAATTCATCATGCCAAAACTTTATGGTTCAGTATCTTAAAATAAATAAATAAATGAATGATTTCATTTGCAATTAAAATTTTTCTAACAATATTTCAGGATTTATAAATATAAACAGATGTGCCTACAGATGTGCATTAATTTCATAAATTTACCTTCGTGATATTACAGTATATTAGCATCTAAACGCAGGGTTGCGTTCTCTATTGAAATGTTTAGGCACAGTCTGATTTCTGGGTCAACACTTTCTGAAATGAGGAAAGATAATCAACACTGGTGAGGAAGAACAAAGAACAAAAAACATTTCAAAGAAGAGTTCATTGAGATTTTTCTAAATTTATTGGTAGTGAATTAAACAGCATTAGCTCATAACATATTTATCCAGGTATTACTTTTTTTTGCTTGTTTGTTTCTTTTTAAACCATATACCAGAAACTAATATTTCTAAGGTTTGTATTTGTAGATAGATAGATTAGTTTTATAAATTAATTTATTGATCCTGAAGGAAATTCCAAATATTCAGCAGCAATGACTTTCTTTGTAGATATGATTGCATGCTGTACATCTTTATATACACTTTATTTATATACTTTATATATATTAAAAAAATTTTAAATGAACATATAAAGGGCTCAGGATTGTGCAGTACAGAGTGACGTATCCTTTTATTTAGCACAGCCCAAAAAATCTGATGAACTGAATTGTATTTCATTTTAAGCAACTTTACAAAAAAAAAAAAAAAGGGTCATATAAACAAAGAAATAGCACGGATACACATGATCATGTGTTTTTGGTTGTTTCTATGACAATAATAACAATCATAATAATATTCTTATTATTATTATTATTCTTATTATTTATAATGAATACAGTTTGATGTCTGGAGCCTCCTCGTAAACACACACCAGCAAGACTTCCATATATATATATATATATATATATATATATATATATATATATATATTATATTTTTTTTCTTCATTGACCTGTGCTATGTTCGTTGAGTTTTTTAATAGAATAATTTTATTGGTAAAATATTTCTTTCAGAGGCTTGGTTTCGAAAAAAGTTTGTTTTTGTGTTTAAAAAAAATTATATAAAAGTTGTATGAAAATATTGGTTAATAGAACAAATATAATCAAGCTTGAAAGTTTGACTCTACTGAATGATGAAACGTTTTGATTTGACATCTAAAACTTGAAAAGCGCTCTCACGGAAAATATTGTTTTTATTTGTTCAAAAGAGTCATGAATATGAATTTTCTTCCCTTTTGTCTGGGATGCGAAACACAGGACTGTGTGCAGAAAGATATCTGTGAACAATTTAAAAATTAATAGATACTCTTGTGCAAGCTGTACGGACTCTACAGATGTCAGGACTTAGAACAGAAAAAGGCTCATCGCAAGGATATACGTGACATATCGGTAAATGGATGATTGTTTTGCCTTTAATCGACAGCCATACCATAAAGATCTAGAGCCAAGAAACGATCGCTGCCGAAGGCCAGAAATAACAGTGTGTGAAAACGCTGATAATTAACACTCGCTCTCTCTCTCTCTCTCTTTCTCTCGGTGGTTTGGCAGGAGGACCCAACTCATTCTTTGCGAGGACAACTTTTTAAAAACTGTCTCCAAGTTAAAGATTTGTGTCATATATTTCATTCAGTGTGTTGATTTAAAACTAAGAGTTGCGAAAGGATAAATAGCTGACAGATTATATATAAAGCGAAAGTGTGTGAAGTAAACTGGCAACACAAACAATGGGGTTTAAAGATTTAAATGGCCATCGATCAGCGAACGATGTCATTCATAAGGTTTCGAAATGAATATTCCTCCATGAGTTAATTACCTTTTATTCCTTTTAAACTCGGCCTATTTTGCTAAATAACACACTGGTTAGAGGGTTAGTGCTAGGACAGAGCTCATACTATAACACAGCCTCGGTTTCTCCATCTCTCGAACTTCTCTCAAACATTTTCAAGTGCACAAAGCATTCAGTAATTGATTCTCTAAGGCACTATTGAGAGCAATAGAGATATAGACACACACTTCTTCTGATTGACAATAAACTGCTTTAAAAAATTAATTAGATAAAAATAGTTTTTCCGTACATTCCAGCCGTGCTTTTATGGGCTCACAATTGTAAATCTTGCTTATATAAAACCTATATAAAAAGTTATTCATGATCAAGGTTAGAGAAAAGATTATCAAATGTAGCTTTTCTAATTTCGTCTGTATGACATCCACTGAAAATTGCTCTCACTTTACAGACTTTCTTTACTTTTACCGATGGATAACCTTGAATTTTTTTTTTCTTCTATATTATTATTATTAAATTAACCTTTTTTACAAAAAAATAAATAAATAAATGTTTTACTTTTGCTGGCTACTGAAACAAACGCTACGCCTGCTATGTCGAATTATCACTAAGTTAAAGCAAGCTTCTAAAGAAAGAGCTAGCTTGGCGATGTGTATGAAAGAGAAATACGTCCTGTCATCACTTGACAACACCTCTTGTGATAGGAGAAGGGTTTTAAGATGGCCTTGGGAATTAATGTTATCACTAATGCTAGTAATAAACTAAGTGAACAATTGAGATTTTTTTTTTTACTTTAAAAGAATGAAAAATGAGAAGCTAGAAACCACAACAGTGAAGGGATAAAAGGACAATATTGGCATTTTTAATTCACGAATAATAAGAAATTAAATTATATGGGAACAAGGCCTCAATGATCTACTTCTGTCTGTTCAAACAGAATGCAAATCTATTCTTAAATATATTTTTTTCTGCTTTTTTTCTACTCTGTTTACATTTAGTTTTAGGTTAATTATTACCAAAATACAAAATTTGCTTCTATACAACCAACTTAGGTAAACATAACTTAATATCAGTTTTATTGCATTGCTTAACCAGTCTCAGTGTGTTATACTGTGCATATACTTATTATCACTCATAGCACGGGTGTGTCTTAGTTGAATCAACTTATTTTTTTATGCATTGGCCGCCCTTCTGATTCATATTCCCGTTGTTTAACTCATTCAAGACAAGTCTAGGTTTGTTTGATGGACGATAACAAAACAGTTGCACGATTTCCTCATCTAGTGAATAAAACTAAGGTTTGGTAGTGAAAGCTAAGCAACAAGCGCATGGGCAGGGCAGTGGTGGCTCAACAGTTAAGGCTCTCTGCATTACTAACCAGAAGGGTTGGGAGTTCAAATCCCGATACTGCCGAGCTTCCACTAAGTCCCTTAGCTCTATCTGTTCCAGGAAAGCTGTATCGTGGCTATCGCTACATCCTAAAAATCTGGGATGTGTGTAAATTTCAGTGTGTTGTAATAAGTTGTGGAAGTTGTGAAATTTGTGCAAATACTCAACACAACAAACAAGTATGTACAGGTGTCTCTCATGGGTTGATCAAGCAATATGGTAAACAGAACATAATGTGAAAGAAATGTTTTTAGTTGTAAGGGATAACAGGCCAGTATATCATTGTGCCATAATGCCATAAAATTATTTTTATGTTACCAATTACCAAAATACAAAATTTGTAAATAAAAAGTTAAAGATAAAATATAAAATATAGGTTTCTTTGCATTATTTAACCAGTCTTATTGTGTTATACTTTTACATAGTTATAACTTATTGCTCTTGTGTGTTAAAGTTTAATAAATTTACAATCACCCTTTTTTTTTCATTGGCCGCCCTCCTGATTCATATTCTCATTGATTAACTCAGGCAAGACAAGTCTGGGTTTGTTTAAGGGACGATACCAAAACGGTTGCGCATTTTCCTCATTTAGTAAATAAAACTGAAGTTTGGTAGTGAAAGCTTAGCAACAAGCACATGGGCAGGGCAGTGCTGGCTAAACAGTTAAGGCTCTCTGCATTACTAACCAGAAGGATTGGGGTCCTGATACTGCTGAGCGTTCACTGAGACTGTCCGTTAACCCTGTCTGTTCATGGCTTTCTAAAAAACTGTGATATGGGTAAAAAAAGATTTTTTATTTTGCTAAAAAAACTTACTGTAACTTTTTTGAAATTTGTTCATGTACTCAAGCAATACAAAAATTACAGTCAATATAAAAATGTCATAACTTAAATGATTTACACACATGCTTTTCAGTTGATTGAACATGATATATATATATATATATATATATATATATATGTGTGTGTATATATATGTTTCAGTTATAAGGAATTACAGGACAATAATATTGCTTTTACTTTATAAATAATGAAGTTGGAAAGGGTGGTATGTGGATATATACAGTGTTTATATATATATATATATATATATATATATATATATATATAAATAGTTAATTGGTTGATAAACCAAAATGGTATGCACAACATAATGTGAAATAAATGTTTTAGTTATAAGAGATAACAGGACAATATTATTGCTTTTACTTCATAAATAATGAGAGATTGGATTATATTGGAACAAGACTAAGTTTTGGGCTCCATGATCTACTTCTGCCTGTTTAAACAGATGGCAAATCTATTTTCAAATACACATTTTTCTGCTTTTTCCTGTTACCTGATCAACATTAAAATCCCATTAAGTTCGTTTTTAAGTTAACAATTGCCAAAATACAAAATCTGGTTCTGGGCAAACTACTCAAGTAAACATAACATTAAAAACAATATTTATTGCATTGCTTAACTAGTCTTGGTGTACTTTTACATAGTTATCACTCATTTTGAATCAAGTTGAATCAATTTACAATTTCCCGTTTTTTGTTGTTGCATTGGCTGCCCTCCTGAAACCTGAACCCTTCTAGGCTTGTTTGATGGAAGATATGAAAACAGTTAATCCTTTTCCTCATGTAGTAAGTAAAACCTAAGTTTGAAGGTAAAAGCTCAAACAAAAAGAGCTTGGATACTGTCTAACTTCCACTGACACTGTCCCTTGACCTATTAATCTGTTCCAGGAAAGGTGTATCGTGGCTGACCCCATGTACTTAAAAGCTGTGATGTGTAAAAAAAAAAAAAAAAAAAAAGATTTCCGTTTTTTTCCTGAAATAAGTTACTGTAACTACTGTAACTCAGATATTTTGCCATGTACTCAACACAATAAAAATTATAATGAATATAAATGTTTCACAATTTAAATGACAAGAGGAAGCAAATTTTCACAAATGCTCTTGAGTTGGAAATGGTTGAACATTGACATATACTGTATATATATATATATATATATATATATATATATATATATATATATATATACCAGATACATATACACAAAGTATATATAACTAATAGGTTTATGAACAAAAAGAGTATGCACAGTATAATGTAAAAAAAATGTTTTAGTTATAAGGAATAACAGGACAATATCATTGCTTTTATGATGAGAGATTGGATTATATTGGAACAAGGCTTAGTTTTGGACTCCATGATCTACTTCTGCCTGTTTAAACAGATGCAAAATCATTTTTAAAATGCACTTTTTTCTGCTTTTTTCCTGTTAGCTGATCAACATTAAAATCCCATAAACTTAGTTTTAAGTTAACAGTTGCCAAAATACTAAATCTGCTTCTGAGCAAACAACTTAAATAAATGTTTTATTGCATTGCTTAACTAGTCTTGATGTGTTATACTTTTACATAGTTATCACTCATTACACTAGCGTGCTAACATTAAACCAATTTCGAATTTCACCCTTTTTTTCCTTTCTTTTTTTTGGCGTTGGCCGTCCTCCTTAAAACCGAACCCTTCTGGGCTTGTTTTATGGCCTATACCAAAACAGTTGCTCATTTTCCTCATGTTGTATGTAAAACCTAAGTTTGATAGTGAAAGCTAAGCAACAAGCACATGGTCAAGGCAGTAGTGGATCAGCGGTTAAGGCTCTGCATTACTAACCAGAAAGGTTGGTGTTTCAATCCTGATACTGCTTGGCTTCCACTGAGACTCTTAAATCTGTTCCAGGAAAACTACTGTATATTAAGGCTAATTCTATGTCCTAAAGCTTTGACATGTGTAAAAAAAATAAAATAAAAATAAAAACATCTTATTTTTTTGCAGAAATAAGCTGTAATAAAAATGACAATAAATATAAAAGTTTCATAACTTAAATGAATAGAGGAAGCAAATTTACACAAATTCTGCTTTTTTCCTGTTAACTAATTAACATTAAAAGCCCATAAAATTTGTTTTAAGTTAACAATTGTCAAAATGCAAAATATAATTAAATATATAAAAAAAATAATAGTAACATAAATAACATAACATTATATACAAGTTTAGGCTTATTTGATGTATAATACCAAAACAGATGCACATTTTTCTCATGTGGTACGTAAAATTGCAGTTTCGTAGTGAAAGCTGTGCATGGGCAGTGCTGGCTCTTAAAGCTAAATACTAACCAGGAGGGTTGGGGTTTTAAGTATTGATACTGCCGATCTTCAACTGAAGCTGTCCCTTCACCCTGTCTGTTTCAGAAAAGCTGAATTGTGGGTAAACCTACGTCCTAAAAAGCTGAGCTATGTGTTAATAGAATATTAGTTTTGTGAAATAAGGTACGGTAACTCAAAAATTCGGCATCTACTCAACACAATAAAAATTACAATAACCCCAAAAGTTTCAAAACTTAATTGATTAAAGGAAGCAACTTTTCTTAAATGCTTTTGGTTACAGTTAGGTATATATATATACGTCAGATGCTGATAAACCAAAATAATTAGTATGCACAATATAACGTGAGAGAAATGTTTTAATTTTAGACTTTTGGACTGTTACATAAAACACAGTACAGTTTTGTTAATTCTTTCAATTTGTTGTTTGAACACCTTTTCTTTATTTACATTTACATTTAGTCATTTGGCAGACGCTCTTATCCAGAGCGACTTACATTTTTATCTCATTATACATCTGAGCAGTTGAGGGTTAAGGGCCTTGCTCAAGGGCCCAACAGTGGCAACTTGGTGGTTGTGGGGTTTGAACCTAGGATCTTCCGAACCGTAGTCCAATGCCTTAACCACTGAGCTACCCCTGGCCATTTAAATTTTTATTACTTATATGATTGTTACATTCTTTTACATTCTAAACTACAGATATCCTCAAGTGTCCTATACTCAATTTAAAACGCTATCATTAGTATTTATAGAAGTGTAAAGTTTGATTGATATATATTTTCTTTCATTTGCAAACACCTTTTACTTTACTGAAGTTATATTCTTTTGCACTTATGATGAGCAGAATTTAAAAGGTATGCATGAATGCATTAAATGGCACTGAATGGAAAGGGGGGAAAAACTCAGCCTTAAGTAATTCCATTCAACCAGAAAACCTGTGCAGAATAAAAGGCTTGCTGGGTGTGCGACCCCCAAAGTGGTGTATCCTAAAGCAGCTGCCTGGAATTATGATCTACAGCTCGAAAACTATTAAACTGAAAAGGTGCAAATGTAGGTCTATACATCTGCAACACAAAAGGGGGTTTTTCTCTTCATTAATCAGTAGGGAAAGTGCGGTAGATACTAGCAGGCTTTTAAGACTGTACACATACAGTATAATGATTGTGCAGTAGCTGTTTTTCATTTGGCTTCTTTAAAAAGTCTTAGAGAGAATAATGTTAATTAATTCAACGAAAGTATGAGACTGAATAAATCTCAGGGTAATAAAATAAAGTAGTCACAATTTCCACTAAATTTCCACAAAAATACAGACAGTATACAAAACTTTTATTAATTTGTTGTGTCCAAACTAAACAATTTTATTGGTAATAGAGAACAAAAATGATAATGTTAATTAAAAAAAACAGAAAATAAATATGTTCCTGTTTTAAAGAAGAGAAGCAAAACCTGGTTGAAGGGATCACTAGCAACGGCATGTCTACTCCCTCTGGTGAAATTGCATTACATTGTCTGGGTCTAATTACAAACAGGACTGTCTGGAGCTAAAATTCATTAGTGTATAATTGTAAGAACCGGATTCTTCATCAACAGGGTTGATGATTAACTAAGACGGAGATGGCTGTAGAGGCGCTGAAGACCAATGCCGGCTTTTGCCTCTTGTTTGTCCCCTTGATGAGAAGCTTGTTCAGGACAGATGTGTCTCCATGGAAGTGGCACCTCAAGAGTGTCTGCTTAAACAGCGACAACCCCCCCCCCCCTTGTGCTTCAACCTGATCCCTCTCCCCTTCACCCCCCCCCCTTCCCTTTCAGGTTGGAACAGGCTGCCTTAGCTTCCCTGTGTGTCCTCGATGTTCCTGTGAAACTCCACACTCTGGCACGGTGCCCGGACTGTGTTTTTTTTCCCCTCCTCTTACTAACTTTTATCCGACTATAAAACACGGCCCAAGTAGAGCAGCCATCAGAAATGGTTGTTAAACTCTAAGTGAGCTGACATCAATTTGAGATGTTTTTTTTCCCCCTTCTTTTTCTTTTTCCTCTTTAAGGTGGCAAGGTGGGGACGTTCTCATTGTGAGATTCTTCTGACACTCATTTGAGGAGCGGAAAGACACTGATGAACCCAAAATATTTAAAGTAAATGCCCTCTAATTTTTTTTTTTTTTTATTGTGGACTTTGGTAACCAAAGACATACACAAGGGAGTGGGATTATAAATAAAAAAAAATCATCTAGAGCTGGGTACTGACTTTATTGCAGATGGTATAATAAAATGTTTTAGTGACACAATTTGAGGGAAATTGCAATGTGATGTCTATGGCACCTTTATAATTATACTTAAATCTTACAAATTAAGGATTTTTCTTTCTTAATGGTTGATCTAAAAATTGGTTTAACTAAACAAGCACATGTCATTTTCCAGAAAAATAATAAATGGCCATTTTATTTTTTGACACCACCAACAACAAGAACAAGAACAAAAACAGTGCTTCATGATCAGCAGATGATAGTATTAGTAGCCAAGCTAGCAGTCAGGTCAATGCTTTTTCCCGGCTCTCAGAATATATTTGGAAATGACATAGAAAAAGATGAAAGCCTTTGATCAATCTTTCATTTATTGTTATAATATTTAACCCAATTTATTTCAAATGGAAAAACAAACAAAAAAAAACATGCACAGATGAGTGTGGGTTCAAAGTGGAGTGAGAAATAGGAGGCCCCGCAACGATAATCCGAACCAGAGAGCCCTGATATGCATCGATTTCCGACGTCCTCGACCTACCTCGGCTCATGGGAGGCGGTGTCAGGTGTCATCGGCCGTCTAGACGCTGTGACGGCGGAGGGTCGTCATGGCAACGGCGGACCGTTATCAGCGAAGTGTGGCAGTCAAGGACCGGGAGGAGTTTTTTTCCCCGACTTTTTAAATCCAAATTCATAATAAGGACAATATTCAGGACAAAAGACGCGTTGTCGAAGTGGAGAAGGACGGACTGCTGTCTGATGACGATTAAGACGTGAAGCCTAGAGCCTAGATTTGCAAATTTTTATACAATATCTACTTAGCAAAATATTTACCAAATGCTTACGATGTTTAACGAGGACAGGAGACTCTTAAGTAGAGTTGACACAAAACTGTCTCTGATGATGAAGCTTACCTTGGATGATTTTCTTCTAAACTTCTTTGGTCCAAACCTGGCTAGAAAACCAGAAGTCTAACATTAAATCATGTCCTTTTCCTCCCCACGCTGGCTTTCATGATCACTCGTAGACAGCGAAAAACACCTGGCCAATGCAAAAAAACAAAAAAGGATGAGGAGGAGAAGGGAATCTACAGCTTAAGGATTTCCATTCGTTAAGTCAGACAGATTTCCCCAACTATAAACAAGTCGTTTAAACTACAGGACAGTAAGGTCCTCTTTTTTTAATTAGCACAAGGTCAGACTGATTTCACTTACCACATTTACAACACCCGGCACTAAACATGAATAAAAGTGTAATTTTTGTGATGTGTGAGTGCAAAAAAAAAAAGAGTTTATTAAATAACAAAGCAAATTCGCAATCCATTATAGTCATTATCACGAGCCGCCCGTAATGCTGGTACATTTGGCAAACTGTTTCGTTGTACTCACTGTCACCAAAGACAATTATACCTGTTTAATTATGAGCTTTTATGCGTAAGAAGTTAATTATGGTAAATCTTGTCTTTGTTAAAAATAAAGTAATTTTAGGGCACTTCAGGTTTACGGCTTAGATGTTTGATGTGTTAGATTCTCTGCGTTTGAAATGTTAACTGCTTGCTTTGTTGTCATTTATCATAAACAACGAGAGCATATAACTGAATATTAATGAGCTGCAGAGATAAATGGTTTAAAAGATAAACAACCGTTTATCCAAGAAATCATCTTCCTTTTACAGTACCAGTCTAAAGTTTGAATACAAGTTTGGATTTATTTTCTACATTTTCAAACTCCAATACAGTTTTTTTTTTTTTAAACTATGTAATTACACATATGGCAATAGATTATCAAGTAACAAGGTAATCAAGGTAATTAAATAATTAAATAACTTACCCCTGCTGCAAAGAAGGTGTTCATAAATAACTGTAAAGGGGGCGTGTCTGTACATTGAAGATATTTGCGGTAAAAAAAAATTGGGGGGACTAAAGGTAAGTAATAGAACACATCAAGGTGGTTTTTAATTAATTTTTTTTTGTCTGTCTGTTTGTTCGTGCACGCATTACATAAAAACTACTGAACAAACTTTTATGCTTTTTCACTGGTGTATTTGGTCGAGCTTGAGGTAACATATTGGCTTTGTTTCATCGCAATCGACCCACAGGTAAAGATATGCTACTCAAAAGTTAAATAAAAAACGCTCTTATATCATAAAAACAGTATAAAAAAAAACTACTAGTATATACCACTAGTCAAAATTTTAAAGATAAATTTCTAAACGCACTTATGAGTGTGCAATTAAATTCCACATCCAACAGTATATGTAATAGTATGTCCAAAATATGGAATAATCTCCTTTAATCTTGACCTCCATGTCTTAGAATAATAACTGACTGTTGTTACTTAATTACCTAAAGCCATGTGTGTTATTTCATAGTTTTAAAACAAAACTGTATGAAATAAATCCAAACTTGTGGCCAAATATACAAATTTTTTTCCATCTCATAGTCTTAACATGTACTTCAACTTTGTTACAGCTATTCTCATAGATCGTCCCTCAACAGCACAGGTTATTCATATTCGTTATGTTATTCATTGTATGGTACTTCGACTGTCTACTTGTCTGTTGTGTCAGTCAGTTGATCTGTTAAAGTGTGACAACATGACTATAGGACAATATTAACCCTCCTCCTGAAGATGCCTCAACAGACCTCGAACACAAAGTGAGAAAAAGAATTATGTTAAATCTGGACTATTTTGAGATATTATTGCTGTCTCTCTTTTCTTTTTGGTAATCTAGTTCACATTAGTTTTTAGCGAGCTCACAGTTTCCTTCACACCACTGACTTGACAAGGTGCTAACGTTCAGTAATGTTAGAAAGATGGATGGAGATGCGTGACGGATTGTTAAGTTCTCTGAATGGTGGTAGATGTTGAAACAATCTTTCATATTGATTTTCACTGTGTTATACTCTTGATGATAATTAATAAACTTCATTGTCCATGGAGTTTATTATTATTGTTTCTTTCTTATTTTTTTTTTTTTTTATCAGGTCTACCTTACCTTACCCTGATCAATTATTGTTGAGTGTGTGAGGCATTTAGCATTTGGTAAGGGAGTTTTCTGTGTCTTCAGGCATTTTCATGTTGAAGAAGTTTACACTTCTGCGGTTTCCTGCTACCATTACCAGGATTTATTTTTCCAAATTACACTTAAAAAGGGAACCGGTTTTTATAGGTACCACAACATAAGTTGAACCACTTTCATGATTTTTGCAACAAATTACCACCAATCCGTCGTAAGATTGTGGCTCGCCACGGTAGGCAGAGGTGACCTCTGGTGATACGCAGCTTTCCAGCATAGGCTAAACATTGTGTGATTTTTAAGCGTCATGATGGTATGACTGATAAAGGACTTCATATGAACTTTCATATTGTTTCATTATTTTTTTTCCACCGTAGAACTATTCATAAGTAATCGTCCTTATTGTTGGCCTTACTTTACCAAATCATATGCTTTCATATTTATTCAGAAAAATGGGAAACTGATTCAATTTGAAGACACAAATGGTTTAGGCATAGGAGAAATAAACCTAAATGAACCTTTATGGTATTTGTCAGAAGTGCAGAACGCTCCTGGAATGCTCTGTACATGTTAAATATGCAGAATATGTGCACATGTACAATACTCTTTTATATTTTTTAACTAGTAAAAAGTTTACATAAGTGGTTCACAATGATTTATTTAACTTTAAAAATCCTTGCGTCAAACTTTGTCTGCATTCCGGTTATATTCAAACTTTATATCTTTATATTGCGTCAAACTTTATCAGCGCTATCCGTTCAAGGCTACCAGTCACTGCTGTGCAGGTGTGAACGCGTTACATCTGTTCATCTGTTTGAATGAATGCCCCACTTGTAATTTTCCACAAAAGAAGAGCGGTGTGCCGTGATGAATTTTTTGTGGTTTGAGGGTGTACCTGGTGCCAAAAGAACAAAAAACATTTGGAGTGAGACTCTAAGGAAGGTAAAAGTTTTTCTTAAGGAGAATCGTTACTGGTGACGAGACACGGATTCATCACTACGAGCCTGAGAGTAAACAGCAGAGTCTGGAACAGAAACGTCCTCAATCATCGACCGAGAAAAATTTCTAAAGTCAACCATCATCTGGAAAGCTCATCAGTTTCCTGGGATTCTCAAGGACCAGAAGTATTGGAACACCATCAGGAAAAAGGTTCAACAATCAACTCGTTACAGTAAGACGCTTATTAAAGACCTGATGTCTAAATTTTTTAAACGAAGAGGACAAAGGACATTGAAATTCTCGCATGACCATGCACACCCGCACACTTCTGTAAAAAAAAAACGTAGTTTTGAGGTGTTAAATTATCCTCCCTATAGTCTTGAACTCGCTCCATCAAACTTACCCTGTTTGTTCCTGAAAGCAGCCATACGAGGACGAAGATTCACTTCTGATGAAGAACTGAAGACAGCGGTGCATTCGTGACCAGCAGCTCAGACTGAAACATTGTTTAATGAGGCAATGCGGGAACTTGATGACATATGGACAAAGTGTACTGAAAAGCAAGGAGATTATGTCGAAAAAAATTATGCAGTTGTCTTTTCTAAAATAAATTCTACAGACAGTGTGCTAATAATTTTTGACTCACCCTTGTATATATTTAGACTACATAAATTAAATAAATTAGTGTTATTTTAATTGCAAAACATGAAATTATCATTTTTTATTAAAAAAAAATATCTATTATTAGTATCTTAAAAGTCATTAGTTATTAAATGAACAGATTTTTACTTTTTCCAGTGTTTCCTCAGGTAGAGAGCTAAGTCCTTTAATATGGCGCTAACATCATTTCACACTAAATAATTATTATTATTTTTATTTATTTTTTTTACCAGAAACATTATAAATCACAGTTAAAACGGAAGGTAAAAACTTTTTACCTCAGCTCATGCACCTTTATCCCTTTACGCTTGTTTTAATGATGTAAAATCTGTTTTTTTTTTTTCTCTCTCTCTCTCTCTCTCTCTCTCTGTATTTTCTCCTTCGGTTGCAGCGAGAACAAATGCCGTTATTTTCCTCTCAGCAATTGCCGTTAATTTTTTTAATTTAAAAATAAATCCCGCCACAAATCTACTAGCCAATCATCCGCTCTCACGTGATTATGGCTCTGTTCAAAACCGCACCTTGTACTCTAAAGATCGCACAAATACACACTCTGCAGTGCACACTCTTCCATAACGTAGTGAGAACTGTTATTTGGGATGCAGCGCGAACACGCGCCTAACTTACCTCAGAATTGCTTTAGTTCAAACGACTTCCTTGTTATAAACTCAGTATGTTTATTAAAAAACAAGATTATTTAATATTCAACACCAAAATAATGTAATAATACGTAAGAAAAAGGGTTTACGGCTGTTAAATCATAGTGCAGCTATAATATTGGTACTAAAAATGTAGTTTTATTCGAGTAAAAGCACAGCTAGCAAAAACGGCTAATTTTCTGTTCTTTAAATAAAATCTTTAAGCTATTCATTTTGACTACTTTTAACACACACATTTTATATATAAATACTGTATCTCACAAAAGTGAGTACACCCTTCACATTTTAGTGTTCACACACACACACACATATATATATATATATATATATATATATATATAAAAGTTGGAAATACTTTAGAGTAGTCAATGTGCAGCTTGTATAGCAGTACAGATTTACTGTCCTTTAACAATAAATCAACATGCAGACTTTATTTTATTGTCTAAATAACTGGCAACAAAAAAAAAAGAGTACACCCTAAGTGAACATGTCCTCCTGGGCCTGGAATTCATCAGAGCTGCACATGTTGTTGCTGGGATCCACTTCCACTCCCCCATAATAATATCACGAAGCTGCTGGATCTTAGACACACAGCCCTTCGCCACCTTCCGCTTGTGGACGTCCCACACATGCTCAATATGTTCAGGTCTGGAGACAAACTCGGCCACTAACAAACACAGGGACATGATGAATAGGACATGTGACTCTGCACGGTTAAAATGTACAGCTGTTATCACTTAGGGTGTACTTACTTTTGTTGCCAATATTGGCTGTATAATGAGTTATTTTCAGAGGACAGTAAATCTCTACTCCTATACAAGCTGCACATTGACGGCTCTAAAATACAGTATACATAAGTTTCATTTCTATAGTATTGTCCTTTGGGAAGATATACTAAAATATTTGTTGAAATTGGAGAAGTGTTCTAACTTTTGTGTGCGAGTCAGCCAAAAAATTACAACGTATAAATATTTTAGTGCTGAATTTATTTCTATACTTTATATATTGTTATATATGATTCCATATGATTATATCAGCAATATATAAAGTATGAAAATAAATTTAGTATTAAAATCTCATACTATTTATCATACTATTTTTCTTTTTATGAAGTGTCAAAATTATTTTGGCTGATTCTACAGTCTCTACTATAGATCTAAATATGTGTGTGTGTGTGTCGCCTTTGGTGGGGAAAATGTAGAGGACTAAGGACTAAGCTCATGACCACCGTTCGTTTTCATTACATTATTTTTTCTTAGCAATAATAATTTTATGATCGTCCCTTGGAAAACCCAAAATGGTTACTGAAGTGATTTGAAACTGACAAAAGTAATAATAAATGAACAAAAAAAATTTTTACTAATAAAAACCAGGCATTGCTTTGAATTATGGTTTAACAAAAGCACTTCAAAAACCAAACTAATGAAACTGGCCTGGACAAAAATGCTCGTACCCTTAACTTAATATTTTGTTGCACAACCTTTTGAGGCTATCACTGCAATGAAGCAATTTCTGTAACTCTGAATGAGAGCTCTGCACCTGTCGACAGGTATTTCGGCCCACTCATCGTGAGTAAACTGCTCCAGCTGTCCACGGTTTGAAGGGTGCTTTCTTCAGACTGCGTGTTTCGACTCTTTCAGATGTTCAATAGGATTTAGATCGGGGCGTATGAAATCATTTTGATTAGAGAGTCCAGCTAAACTGTTCACATGGACGCTGATCTAGTTTGATCTGAGTTTATAAAGAGTGCTCAATTAAAACATAACTTTCTTTATTTCATATGAAGCATCAAACCTGCCAGAAATATAGTAGAAAAAGAACGTGAGCCCTCTTAGTGCCACTTCCTCTGCATTCCCAGAAAATCACCTCATGTCACCTTAAGGTACCTCAATGTGGGGCAGGCTTGTGCAAAAAGACAATATTTATTCCAAAAAAGGAGAAGCGATCAGATCAAGTGTTTAAATGGCTAATACACTGCCTGGCCAAAAAGCTCACTGTTTCTGAAGGGATCAAACAACTTATGCTGGAAAATGACTGGAATTATGTTAAGAACCCTTCAACACATTATTAAAACCTGGAAGGATAGTGCTGAACTGTCAGCTTCATGGATAAAATGTGGTCGGTAAAGAAAAAAAACATTCCTTGTGATCCTTAGATGATTCATGAAGTTGGATTGAAAAAAAATAATAGTGGAAATCACAGCTATGTTTAATAGTGAAAGTAAGAAAGTTTCCATACACACAGAGAAATAACCACTTGTTTGAGACTCGTCAGAAAAAAAAAAGCTTTCAGTTTGCTAGGGAGCATTAAGACTGGACTTTGGAGCGATTGGAAAAGTTCATGTGAACTGATGATTCCAGACAGACCCTATTCCAGAGTGATGGGCGTGTCAGGGTAAGAAGGGAAGTACATGAAGCGATGCTCCCATCATGCATTGTGTCCACTGTACAGGCCTCTGGAGGCAGGGTTATGATCTGTGGTTGCTTCAGTTGCTCAGGTCTAAACTCAGCAACGTTATGTGGCAATAAAATTACGAAGACCTGAATGTACAGAAGGATCGGGTTATCACATCTGTGGAGTTTCTTTTATCCCAAGACTCTCTTATCCCAAAATTGTAAAATAATACTTCTAAAAGTACGAGGAACCATTGTCACAAATTAATTAAAGGTTTACATCACCCCTCTTATCTAAAATTCTAATTCTCCAATTTTTTTTTCAATCTGTTTGTCCAGATAGGGGCAGTAAGTTCTGATTGAGGTGGTTGCATGATGTATTTTTATTATCGGGCTAATATCCTAATTATTAGTAGAATATAGGGTACAAACAACATAACGATAGTGACAGTGCAACATGCACAAGATGTTCTTTATCACTATTTATTGTCACAGATTATCGGTAAGAAAAGTTATTTTCTTGCTATCAGTTACGTTGTAGCAGCTTTGAAACAATCGTTCCTTCACCAGCATATGTATGGAAGTTACTGAGATGCAAAATGTAGCTTATGGAATATGAAGAAACTGGAAAGCAGGTGGCAGGAACGCTTGTCTGAAGACTTTCCCTTTTCGCATGTCGTTTCCATTCAGTGAGCATGTCTTGCTAATTATTATCTTTTATCCAGATATTACTAAAACAGGCCTCATGACCCATCCGCACGACAGTTTTTTAATGCCAATGGTTCTCTCCTAGGTTATATTTGTGCTCATTAAAAGCTCGATTGAGTCACTTTGTCATTTTGTTCCGATTTACTTGTCAGACTGTTTCCCCTGCTTACATCATCATCACTCTCTTATGTAGCTTCACCATGAAGTAACATTTCGAAAAGGTGAAATGTGACGAGTTGCTTTGTGAGATTTTAATTCTAGACTCTGGTATACTGTACGTGCCATCATGTTAACCTTGACTTTAACAGTTACGGACAGCACAAATATCGTAGCGGGTTGTGTTGCCACCTCACGTCGTTCGATCCCGACCTTGAGTTACCGTCCGTGTGGAGATTCTCAGGCTCTACATGTAGGTCGCTCTGTGTTCCTCCCAGCTTAAAAAAAAAAATAATAATGATTGTGGATCATTTGTATGTAGTTGTGAATTTGTGTACCTGTATTTCCTATTTCACGGACAATAGTCCCAGGATACGCTTTAGTGATTGGTGAAGTGCTTAGTGAAAATGAGTGAACAAACCACAACGTGTGCACTGGATTGTATTGAAGCTAGTTCTAAACTCAACTATAATGACATTTTTTAGTCCTTATCGTAATTTCTTGGAAGGAGATTCGCTAGCAGTTGTAAATATATCATCATGGTCAGCATAGTGTTTAGTATCAAAGCATGACTGTGTCACATCCCATGAGGCCCAAATTCTGTGTGGCAGGAAACATGGCCCCTTCTTTCCCTGCAGGAAATGTTTTCAGGAATGCACGAACGCAGCACCTATTCCTGCTCGCTGTAGAGCAAAGCAGCACGTAGCGAACGTCTGGATGGAGAGTATGGCTGTGAAAGCTTATCCGAGCGCAGAACCGAAGCTCTTACAAACAGCCTAATGGATTGCAAAACACAAACACCGTGTTCGTGCGAGAAACGTTCCCACCCAACTCTCTCTGTAAAGAAATGTGTCACTCTTTCATTTGAAGCCCACGTAATTCAAAATAACAAGCTTTAATTGAGCAAAACAGGTATCTGGCTTAAAAGCGCCATAAATAAAACTTTATTCTCTCAATTTATTAACAAGCCGCGGGGCGTGTCCGCGGCTGCCTAGCAAAGCGCTTAAAACTTTTGAGAGTTGCAGTCCTCAGGTCGAAGACCTATACACACATCTCTATACATTGCGAGCCATCTCTGACTCTCCTGGTCTTTACGTTCAGTCCCATCCTTTAAGAAATAAAAAACAAACAAACAAAATAACATAGCGATAATGCTGTAATAAAGGGGTGGCTGAGCAGCAGGTCTTTCCTTTTTACTCCAAAAAGGTTTGACTCGTTGAAATAAAAGTGATCAGTGGAAAAAAAAAAAAAAAAAAAAAACAGCAAATAAAAACAACTTTAAAATAACTGAATACATTTTTTTTGACCTCGCTTGATAAAGCCAGAGCAGCATGCTGCAAATTCTAAGCTGTAAAGTTCATAATCCCAAATTGCTAACGCTCATTTTCCTTCTCCTCTGTGCATTTGTTTATAGCTTAAAAAAAACAAAAATGAGCCAAATATTCCAAATGCTAGTGATAATGATACGGATAAAGATGATGATGATGAAGATTTAAAAAAGTGAACTAAAGAGAACTAACAGCCGAAGCAGCCCTGCTTTGGAGGAAGGCTTTGGGAAGAAAGGAGGAGGAGGAGGATGTGGGTGGGTTATAAGAGGAGAAGTCCGTGAAGAAGCTCATCTGCCGTCGGCGGGCGTCCGGCTGAGTGTTGTCAGGGAGGCCATGGCGCGGCCGAAGCGCTCGCACAGCTCCAGGGTGGAGTACGGCGGGAGCTTGGGCGGCTCAGAGAAGCTCCTGATCTCTGTAGAGCAGTCGAGCAACTTGGGGAGGAAATCGGTCAGCTTCTCCTGAAGATTGGCTGCGAACACACAGGAATGTGTGTTTAGATACGGAGAGACAACAAATAAACAACAGATAAGTGGTGCAGACTTTTCGCTGTGATCCCTGATGAAAACACTTTGAGACACTTGAAACAATAAACTGCCAATCTGATCTGACGGCGAAATAAAATAATAAAACTATAAAACTAGCAAATAAAACCCGGATGATAATTTACACACACGGCAGGACGCTGATTGGATTTTACAGCAGCATTACTAATTAATTAGCAGCCTCACGTTAGACTTTTAAGAACAGAAGAGCGCCTGTGTGTGTGCATGTGTGCTTTAAAATGCTTCGTTAAATCATAGCTGGATGTTTTTTTTTTTTGCGGTAAAACTAGGGACTGGATTTAAATCAAATCTGCAGTTACATACAGTATATTTTGTTCATGCATCTCAATTTTCACAAACTTCACAGCTAAATGATTTCCCTCGAACTTCGAGTCTGGTTCGTGCTGCTTGTAAAAACAGGCGTAATGGATTTCCATTAGAGCTGTCAGAACAAATTTTACTGTTTGCATAATAATAGAATCTTTTTAAAAAGAAAAATATTAACGCATGTTTAATATCTTAGGCACTGCCTTATGTCACTGAACATAAAGTCTACTGAATTGCATGAATCCTGGAATTTGCATTATGTAGGAATGTTTCCTGCAAAAACAAACAAAATAACGACGTTACATACATATACGCTGTATAATATATCTAATAAAGGAGTGTTTTTTGCTTATTTGAATTTCACTCTTCATATTTTAGTCGGTCATACGCGGTCAAAAAACATTATTCCCGTCATTATTAAATGAGAATGCTGCAGATTCTCAGGCGACTCCGCATTAATTCAGTTCCGTCATGCTATCCTACGTTATTCGGTGCACAAGTTGAGGATTTAATCCTTTTTTCTCTTATCTCAAATTTGAGCTTTTTAGCTATTATTCCTATTATTCCATGATGTCCATGAGCTTAAATAGGAAAAAAAAAAAAAAATCATGTAAATGACGCATTACCCAACCAGAAATTTGAAACATGACTTGTGTCTCTGCCTGTATTAAGGATTTACTCTGTCGTCGCATTTCAGCTTCAAGGCGAATTCGAACGATTTATAAACAGCTAAAAGTGTAACAAAGACTTTCAATACGATAAATATTATTGGCTTCATCAAATCGTATATAATTAAAGAGTAAATCAGAGTCAGAGCTGCACATGCACTTACTTGCGAGTCCACGTCTTTATCTCAAGTAGGAACTAATCGCTAAAAGGTTTTCATGTTTGTTTGTTTTTAAATAACATATGTTCGATATCAGCTCCTCTTATCTACGTGTACGTTATTTACACCAGCCCTTACGCTCCATCTCCTGTCCCAGATATGAGCACCAGCGGTTCCTCATGTCCTCAACGGCCACCATGTCCTTCTCCTCCATCTCGTCAAGGAGCAGCAGAGGGATGCACGGCACCACCAGCTCGTTCATGATGCTCAGGCCGTTGCTCACGTCCGGCTCCTCTCCGCTCTCGAACATGGCCGCCGCGTGCTCGTTCAGCTTCTGCGGAAACCATACGTGTACATGTACGCATTATATACAAAGCTCCTGGGGCTTGTGCGCGTCTCTCTCTAAAGTATTTCTCATCTGGAACATTTTTTTGATTATTCGTTTTTTTTTTGCACGTTACTGACGCAAGAGGCTGATGACGTGCCTTCCGATGTGCTCTCGAGAGCCCTGCGGCACAGGCAACCCTGTTGACCTTGCAGGCCTCTGCGAGTCAACTGCGGAATTAGCGAATAGGCGTGTGTCGCATTAAAGGGAAAAGAAAAAAGAAAAAAAAAGCTGCACAGTACATTAGCTATGTCAATGTTAGCAGTATTTCCAATTAAAGCAGAACAGCGGGGGGAAATAGCCAGGGCTTGAGAGTGAGCCAGAGCCCCCGCACGGCTCCAAAATGGTGGAGGTGAAACGAGGACAACGGCACGGTAATGTGTTTACACTCGCAGCAGCGTCTGCTTCCTAGTCGCAGCCCCGATGATTACATTAGAGCACAATAGCCGTTTAGGGTTACTGGGTGCACACACACACACACAGGTCCCAAAGTTCTTAGAAGGAGCACACACTGAGAGTAAGCAACCCACACACACACAAACAGAACGTGGCTGAGGATTATTTGATAAAGCTGAAAAAAAAAAAAAAAAAAAAAAAACTCAAACACAAAACCCCAGCTCGCTTTCAGGTGTCACGCGGTAAACGCGAGCAAAATGATCACGACTCATGAGAACGCTTCAGATACGCGGCACTTTCAAACACAAAAGCGCTACAGCCGTTCGAGTGAAACGCTCTTAATGAGCAGGGAGACGGAGAGACGGGGAAGGCCGGAGGGATCGTCTACGGGTCTGACGTGCGGGTCGGCCCCGAATGATGAGAAAAACACAAACTGAAACGATATGTGACGTGTTTTGGGATACAAGGTGAAGTTTCAACCCATTCCTTTTAAGCCTTTGTGGCTCAGAAAGCAAAAAACGCCATGCATTTCAAATTCAGTTGTTCATTTGAAGTGTTCCCTTTATCCGCTTTGTCAGAGAAATAAAAAATAAATTAAAAAAAAGAAGAAGAAGAAGAAAAAATCCTTGACCTTTCAACAATCTTTTCGAGCACGTCTAAAATTCCAGCCAGGTTGCATTACACTCGGGAGTTTTGTATTAAAACCAATTGCATCATCCTTCAATTATTTGGGGTAATATAAACTAGGGCAGTGGGTGTGTTAGGTCTGTAAGCGTGTGTGTGTGTTTGTGTGCGTGTGTGTTGGTACTGATTAATGGTGATGGCAGGATTTCAACGTCTTCTTTGCAGCAATAAAACTGGATGATTAATGTATTCGTAAATTCCATGACTCCTTATAATGGTGACACAGTAAAGTCTAAACAGTTCTTTAAACACGGTCCAAATTTCGGCACAAAAAAAAAATAAAAAATTGAGCATCACTTACACGTCTTTGTTAAAACATCGAAGTACTCCGTGACACGGTTTGATATCTTATTTGCTTCGTTCCAAATTAAGAGTCAGATTAATGTCTTGTTTCCTACGATGAGTGTGTGTTTCTTATAGATTAATCTCTTAATGATTTTTTTGAATTTCTGATGATAAACTTTGCTTCAGACAGCTGAGGGAGATTCACACACACACACACACACACACACACACACACACACATATATATAAATGGGAGGGGTGACCCCGAGGGCAAAGGGTTGTCCTGGAGCTGACGCACTCACTCATGCACACGCACACGCACACACACACACACACACTCACCAGCAGGCACTCCCTGCGAAAATGTCCTATGAGCTCCTCGTCATGTCCCCGGTACGGCCCTTTGGACAGCAGTTCTTTGTTGTACTGATACGCGTACACCAGGTACATCAGCGACTCCACGTAACTAAAATAGGAAGAAAAGAAGAGCGGAGCACCGCTAAGATCAGCATTTACACGGAAAACAGACCCTGAGCACAACGTCCTGAGTGAGCGTGACGTGCCGGTGTTATTATCATTAAACCGGTTCTGCTTCACTGCGACTCGTCAGTGCGACTGTCTACGAATAAACCGTAATTAAATGTACTAATTAAAAGATTTGCATTTCTCACAAGGATTCAATCCTGCCTTCGATAAGGGAGGCTCACAAAAGGATAGCAAATGGTAACGCTGCCCCCTGGTGGATTTATAAAAAAAAAAGTGGAAAAAAAAACCATATCTTTTCAAGGAAGGTCACAGTTTTCTCAGGTGTGCTTTTACCTTTTCTTCTGAAACAGCTCGAGGCCGATCATTAGGAAGATGGTGGTCTCGCGGAAATTCCTGTAGTCCTGATGCCATATCTGTTCAGACAAAAACAAGAAGTCAGAAACAACGTACGACAGGAATACGCCAGCATCTTATCGAGTGAAATCAGACGATATATTCATTTAATATTTATATAAAAGTTATTCAAGACCTGAACATGACGGAATAATAAAAAAAAAAAAATTTTTTAAGCGTAACAGGCATTTGGGAACACTGTGATGATGAAGCTGCTGACCTCGTACTCCTCCATGTTGACTTCGTCTGGCTTGATGAGCTCCAGCTTGGCTCGCGCCACCTTCATGACGCTCTTGCACCTAAGAGAGAAACGTACCGCCGTTAGAGCTGCGGCGCCGGGTGGTGGGGGTTTTGGTGACTCACGAGCTAATCTGAGAAACGAGACGACAAGACGGCAAGCCGTGTCCCGAGGCCTCGTGCCTAAGGCTATGAATCATTCTTTATTACTGCGAGAAAAAATGAAAAAAAAAAAAAAAAAAAACTCCACACAGCTCCAGAGGCGGCGTGTTTGGGCCGCGCTTGCGTAAAATCTAATTACACTCCTCAAAATAGAGGAGGAGGAGGAAATCAATTCGCTTATAAACACGGCTTGCGTGGCACACTTGGCATGATACAAGCCCACATGGGGGTGGAGGGGGAGGAGAAAGGGAACGGGTATTCGGGAACAGGAACATGGCACGGCCAGATTTTTTTGTTTTTTGAGCAGATAAAAAGAATGAAATGGTTAATTATTTTAAACATTAAACAATAAAGACAAAAATAATTAAGAAATAAAGACAAACTGGTGTACAGCTTTCCTATTAGTTGAACATAGATTAACTTCTAACCAATATTTTAAATTGTACGTTTTAAAACGTAATTAAGGAAAAGTTTGCATTTTCACACTTAAACTGTTACGATCAGACTCGAAAACAACCACTGCAGGATCAAAGTTATTTAACATCAAACATTATTCTAATGGTGCATTAATTGGTATTATTTTTTTGCTACATCATGCAAGTCGATGTCATCCTGGAAAAAAAAAAAAAAACGTAAAAAGACAAATTAAGCGCTGTGTTTTACCTCTCGTCGAAGCCGAGGTTCCTGTCGGCGAACTGCATGAGCAGGGTTCTCTCCAGGATCTTCTTAGGCGCCTGGTTCTGGATGAAGTAAACGATGATGTGCTGCAGCCGATGGTCATTCTGAGGCGCCGTATCTTCCTGCGCTAACCGCACCAAACGAGTGTACTCGACTTTAAGCGCCTGGTGGACGAACAGGAGGAAGAAGAACAAAAGAAAAAACAAACAAACAAAACAGGAAATTAACTGCATAGGAAGGATAAAATACGGTCAAGTAAAAAAAAAAAAAAAAAAAACGTCCACAACTATCTGGTTAGATATGTGGACACAGTGTGTGGGCGTGTCCTCACACAATGATTGACACTGGCAATGTAAAGATACATGCCTTAATCTGCTCACATACAGTATGACGATCTATTTCGACAATCTTGGGCTGATTTTCTGTAAGAGCTCGTTAACAAAACCAGCAAAGTTAGAGCTGGTGTACACATCGCCCGATTGATGTCTCGTCAATTGAGGAGAGACGGGTATAAAAAGAAAAAAAAAATGCGCATCAGTCATTAGACATCTTTCTTGACAGACTGAAAAACAGATGGCGGCTCTCGCTGGGACTCGAAGACGATCCAGATCACAGCAGCGAGAGTTATGAGAGTTGCGAGAGTTTGACCGCCGCTGATGATTTATCCGTCAACCGCTATTCCGGCACAGGCACCGTCACAGCCCGCTGGAACAGACGATTAGTGTCTTAAGAGCTGTCAGTCATCTGACTCGCAGTCAAGGTGGCACTGCCAATCAACAAAACACGTCAAGGCGGGACAGATGTAGCGGAATCGAAAGCGGAATTAAAGAGGGTGAAAATGCAGGCAGCCAAAAGGCAATTAAAACCAGGGCTTTAAGACAAAATGTCAAAAAACAAACCAAATGGAAATAGTTTTTTGTAAACGCGAATGCACTGATGTTATACGACTGTGCTGTGCAACAAGCTTGACTTTCAGAAAAAGAAAAAAAAAAAAGCAGCTTATTTTTGTTTACACAACCAAGCAACAGTTCACAGTTTAACTAGACATACAGCTTCAGGGAGCGATTATTGGGGTCCAAGCACTCTGTCATAACTAGCTGAACCATTGTTGGCAATAGCCCATATCGACATGTTTTTTTTTGTTTGTTTGTTTTTTAGGGAAACTGGAGAACCCTCGGGGAAACCCACATGGACACATGGCGAACATGTCAACCTCAATTCATTTATGTTCAATTCAATGTAATTTAACATATATAGGAATTTTTACAATGGACATCCAGCTCACATCCAGCTTTACAAAAACAATTATTCTAAATATAAATTTAAAAAACTCAGAAATGACGTGAGGAAGAAACATTAAATAGATGAACTAAACTCAAAAACGATCCTCATTTGGGTGATAACACGACCCTAAATTAACCCAGTTCTTTAACTGTGTGGTCTGAGTTTGAAAGTATAACCGTAAAACAGGAAAGGTGTTTTAGGTTGATATAAATTCCACTTTGCTAAGATCACCAACTGTTCACTGATGCAGACTTTGGTATAAAAGTATTCGTGGCAATTTCACACCTTAAACTATTCGAGAGATGACGCTTTCATAAACCGTCATGGTGAAACTATTTGGATCGATGGAATTTTCCTGGTTCTGTCTTTGTTTCCAAGTGGTTTCTTGTTTAATAAAAATTAAATAAATAAGAATAGTGGTATTTTGCAGGATTTACTTATGTAGAAACGGCTAATGCTGATAGAATTTAGATACATGTGTAAGAATAGGTACGTTATCTGTACTGTGGATGTCTTATCAAATTTGTTCTAAAAGAGAGGAAGCACAGAGTTTCACTTCTTTTTTTTGGAGACTTTAGGGTTAGCACAGAACTAACTTCTGACTAGACTTGAGACTATTGGGACTATTGCTATGGCTAACAGACTTGTGTTTATTTATGGTCCTGACATGATTTCTGCAGCATTCCTGTCCTGCTTAATGAGAAAAACTAGCTTTAGCTGACTGGTAACCAGATTCTGGTGTTTATCCTGCTACAATTACATGTCAAGAGTTAAATGTACAAGATACTCTCTTTAACTGATGGCGTGAAACAGATTAGCTCATAAGCAAATGAAGATCGTTTTGCACCTTGCTGAGTCGCTGCTCTATCGGACAAATCGCACCTTCTAGTGTTGTGTATCGGGGGTATTTTCATGTCACTATGACTTGCGGTTCGGCCTGCAGTTTTTGGCCTTTTATGGTGAAGAAACACAAGAAGAAGAAGAAAGAAGAAAAGAATACCCACAAAATGAACAGTGTTCTTTCACTGTATTATTGGACCACTAACAAAAAACAATAAGATTGCAGCATCAAGTGCTTGGACCCCTGATTACATTATCAAATTTTTATTGCAAAATCCCAAATTAAGTCTTGGTGCAAAATGATACCAAAACGTTAAGAGCTCACAACGCAACACACACACACACACACAGAGGGTTAGCACAGCCAGGGCTGCAGTCTTCCATGCTAAAGAAGTACCTTGAAAAAGGCTGCTTCAGGACCAGACTTGTCATACACGTTCCGGGCTTTGCCAATGGCCATTATAATACCCTGCATGTTTGGAGTCATCATTGTCTGCCCAAGGAAGGAAACCACGTTAATACGGTATGGCCTTGGTATTTTACACAGGGGAGGATGCTGATCACACGAGTCAGGTGCAGACATACACACCAAAGCAAACATGCGGCTCTGAGAGTGTGCAAAACGTCATGCAGAAACCTAATGAACAAACAAGTTCTGCTCGAACATGTGCGGTCTAGAAGTTTCTACAAGCCTGAGAACTTGATAAATGTGGCAGGTGAGATCTACAAAAATCTTTATCTCTATAGGATGTCTTAATCATTACTCAAATCAAGGGACTATGCAATTATTAGAGATGGAGGAAAAAAAATGCAATACAGGTAGTCCCCGACTTATGAACATTCGCGTTATAAATTTCCGCAGATACGAACGGACCGCGGTTGTACTTCCGGATCAAGATAGCAGTTCACAGTCCAATACAGTGGAAAACAGCTCTGAGACATAATGACTTGTCTGAGATTTCTCTTGCTACTTAAATGCGCAGAGAAAACACTGTTACATTTATGTAAGATTAATTTCCTTAGGTGCAATTACAGTTTTTGGCCACGTGATGGAAAATAGGACAGAGATTTAGTCAAGTGGATTGGTATGCTTTACATTGTAGATTCGTATTAAAGGCGTGTAAGACTCACTTTGTCGTACTTGAGAACAAATCCGACTTTTGAACATGAAACTCGTTGGTAAGTCGGGGACTTCTGGTACATGAATCCAAGAATTTGTTGATTTATACGTATATTGTTAAATTTAAGGTGGTAAGATGGTGCTGTTACTCTATAATCCTGCAGGTGGCATGCTCTGAACTATTCACACATCAGCAGGCAGCACAGTGTCCTCTAGGGTAGGAGCGAATGATTTGTGAAGTTTGTTCAGAATTGTAATGAAATCGAAAAAAAACAAAAACTATCACCAGATACTGGCTGATATGATATTAATGAATAAAAAAAAAATAAAATAAATTATATCGCGATACAAACTGGCACCAATGACCAATGCCCTTCACCCTTAAACGTTCCAGTGGTAACAAAAGTTATTGCTTTACCTCTTGCTGTTACAAAACGTCTAAGACTGGAGACTCCTCCCGTATATACTACACAAGCAACAAGCACAACCCAACATTGGGTTTGAAAAAAAGTGTGTTTAAAGACATATAAACTCATGTCAGGTCCAAACCACATGTCCGATTACATGCTGAACGCAGAAACCCCCGTCAGAGAACCTGAGCATGTGTCTGCTATTTCAGCGCACTAACAAGTACTCATGAAATTTAAACAGGCTGTTAATGATGCGTCTAGACAAAACCCCAGGTCAGAATCACACACATAGGCTGCAGCAGGAACAAGCACTACCTCGTCGTCGTACCCCCCCTCTCGTGCCTGAATGACAAAGGTTCCTACGTGAGGGATGGCCACCTCCACCACCCGATGGGGAGCGTCTGCGGTGGAGGAGGAGCCATCCTGGGCGGGGTCGGGGAGAGGGGTCTGGGCAGGGGAGGCATGGGACTCAGCCTTGCAGGTCATGGAGGTGAGGACAACAGCAAGGGACAGAACAGGGACAGAAATAAAACAGTGAACATAATGAGGATTTAATATATAACATGCACACTATATTGCCAAAAGTATTCGCTTATCTGCCTTTACATGCGTATTAACTTGAGTACCATTCAAGTTCTTATAATATGATGTTGGCTCCGCCTCTTTTGTAGCTACAACAGCTTCAACTCCTCTCGAAAGGCTTTCCACAAGGTTTAGGCGTGTGTTTATGGGAATTTTTGACTGTTCTTCCAGAAGCACATGTGTGAGGTCAGACACTGCTAAACCTAGCTGCTATAGCTGTAAAGGGGGGCGGGGCCAACATTATATTAAACCATTGAATGAATATTGAACAACTAAACACAAAGAGACCAATAATTGTCAAACAATATCAGTGATTACAAATCCTGCTCTGAAAGTACGACACACTTCTTCTACTTCCCAAGAACCAGCTGAAAGACTCAATATTCTGAAGAGACACGTGTTTAGCGGTACAACATGACTCATGATGTAGGAGAAAGAAAAAAACCCAAGACAGTTTACAATTCGAGCATTATGATTTGTTTTTTTTTTCTTTATGAAGGGATTGCTCCTTGAGCTCGTGTCAGGGGTGAGCGTCAAGTACTGTTTGTGTTATTTAATAAAGAAACATGGCCTTATGAATTCATTCAGTTTGCAGCACGGATCCACAGAAAGGAAATGTTATCCAGGTTTAACTGCTTGTGAAAAAAAAAGTGAATGCTTCGAGTATTTGGTGAGAACCGTGCTGGAGCGTTTTTCTCAGAGCAGACATGATAATCACGGCACAAGGCCATCAAACCAAACCAAACCTACTCGAGGTACAAAAACCAAAGTAACCAAACATTATTGGACATAAAAGCAGATTAGAGTTGATGCCGGAAGGAATCATGTGATCTAAATAAATACGATCTAGTACACACCTTTAGTAGTATGTGCCTTTAAAACCCTTACACTCATCTGCGCTTAAACTAATCTAACAGCGTCTCCCAGTAGGTCCTCCGAGTTCATTAGGAAAAAAAGAGAGAAAAAGAGCTAAACGCCCCCAGAGGAACTGACCCAGACACCACTCGTCTGGCTTCTCAGCGTGCATGTGCATGTGTGTGTGTGTGTGTGCGTTTAGTTTCTTACAGCGTAAAGCAGGGCCTCGGGATTCTTCTCATCCTGTTCAGCTGCGGCTTTGTTGATGGCTCTCTCCGTGTCCTCCTGCAGGTGCTTGGAGTCGTCCGTGGGCGACGGTTGCTCCATGTAGTCCAGGTCCTGCTGGCAAGCTGAGAGTCCACACACACACACACACACACACACACTCAGAGCGAGTCAGCAACTCATTAGGACCACTCCAACTCTCTCAGCCATATGTGAAGAGTCTCTGGAGGGGTTTTCATCCACCTGTTTTTACACCGTTATTGAAATGCATTGCATTTTGAATTGCATGACCAAAAAAAAGAAAGAAAAAAAAGGAAAAAAATCCTAAAAAACCAAACAACTCTTGTTTAAAACACAATAAAACAGTTTGATTGCACCTCGCAGGAACGATTCTTTCAATATGATGTGCTTCGATGTTGAACATGCGATTCTAAACGACTGATAATGATTTTGGTGTTGAATTAATCTACCATCAGTAACACCACAGGAACTCTATGATGCTGATGATCCTGATAATCAATGATGATGTTTTCCTGCGTAACACCTACAAAGTTTCAGAATTAAAGCTGCAAAAACTTTAACTAATGACAGAGTTTGTAGACTTTGTGCTTATCCAACATATAGAGCTATGTTTTATTTTTCTGTTTATGTGTATGACGTGTCTGGTATAAAGTCTGACCGGTGCTTTCTGCAGGGCTCGTCTCGGTGCTTATGGGACGAGGAGACGCTGCGGCGGCCGCTGCTGCTGCCAGGGCCATCTTCTCCTGCTGGGCTTTCCTGGCCTGCATGGCGTCCCACTCCTCCAGCTCACGCTCGAACTGCTGGTTGTCCTCCTTCACGTACTCCTTCAGGTCTGGAGGCAGCTTATCTAGGCCGCTCAGCACCTGGCCTGTCTCCTTATCAAACTCCTCTGAGAGAGAGACACACACACACACACAGAGGCTTTTGTTTACACACTCAGCCAATGTTGATATCTTAGGGCACCTGCTTTCCAGACGTACAAACACAAAACCGTAACATTCTCGAGGATACGGGGTGTTACTGTAATCTCAGGAAACGTGACTGTTTTTTTTTTTTTTTTTAACAGACCTTCATTATGCATGACTTTGGAATGGGAATGACTAGTCGATCTCCTGATACGATACGATGTCATGATACCTCGGTGCAGATTTGATTAAAACTGTGATTCTAAAAGGATCATGATTTTATAAAATATTACAATTTGATATTACTTCTTTCCCCAGATTTTATTACAATTTTAAACCTTTAGAAAAACTTAACGAGTAATTAAATGTAGCCCGTCCCTTATAAACCAGGCGCAGCATTTGAACAACTTCTTATAAAGTTTATAAAATAAATACAAGATTTTAACTTTAAATGAAATGAAACAAAAAACGCTACATTTTACCTAAGCAGCACGTATCTCTTATGTTATGCGCCATAATTATTACTTCTAAACTAACTTCGCAAATAAATCACTTCTACCACACAGGATAAAAATGTGTGATTACTTCAGACCTGTAGGATTATAAATAGCCAGCGATGTTTTACCTCCTCAAACGCCTCCAAAGTTTCAAACTCAACTCGTCAGAGCATGTGCAGGTTAAGTTAATCAATGTTTTGATTAACTCTGGTGTAAGTGTGTGTAGTGATGAGTGGGTTTGAGACTAATTCACTCACAAAATTTGGGGAAAAAAAGCAAATTGGAGACTTTAGTAAGACATCTGTGATTGTTGATAATGTAACGTCATAAAAATGCATTTCTGTTGCGCCACTCGGGACAACACACAAAAGCATCGTGATTCATAACCGAATAGATTTTTCTCTATCTCTAGTGTTTTTTAGATTTCCTTTTTTTTTTTTTATACTTTATTTCTCTTAATTAAATGATTAATGAATATTTATCATTTGTAGCAAATAACAGAACAAGTATTAAGTATCCATTATCCAAAACTGATCTCTTTAGTTTTTCACTGGAGTAAATAAACTTGTGATCTACATCTATCTCAGCAAAATCTTTACCAAACATCAGCGTGTGTGTGTGTGTCTTGACACAGTGTGAGGAAAGAAGCACAGATATTTATAGAGTGAGACAGACACTTATGAGCTACGCGATCTCAAAGCTGCAGCACAAAATAAATGATGTTAACCGAAACGACACGCTGTGAGCATAAATATGAAACGCAAAATGAACAAGAAGGTTCCTATAAAAAGCTCTTCGCATTTTGAGGAAAAAAACAAGGATCGTTAGATCATCATTAGAAGTGGTGCGCGCTTCCGTGTAATTACCCTGAACCAGGAAGGGCTTCTTGTCGTTGATGTACATGAGGCAGTACGCGCTGGCGTTGCGGTAGCCTCCGAACGAGTCTCTCACCAGCTCCTCCCACGACGACTTGGTCACCGAGATGTCGTTGTATTTCATCCAGCAGCGGTGCTGCGGGTCGTAGATGTACGCCCAGTAGTGGCCCGCGTTGGCCTGGCCTTCGTGCACCAGGACCGCATGCAGCCGGTACGGCACCTAAAAAGACCGGTATAGGGTTGAGTGACTGAATAGTGCTTGTGGAAGGTATAGTTTAGCATTTTTTTTCCTTTCTGTCATTTACTATACCGGTAGTCCCCGACTTATGAACATTCAAGTTACGAATTTCCGCAGATACAAACAAACTGCGGGTAAATCACGGAAGTAGCTCACGTGTATTGTACTAAAAAAAATATACACACTGCAGTGCACCAGATACCAATATTTACAATTTTTTTTGTAAGCGAAAAAAAAAGTCCGGTATATCGTATGTGTGAGTCGGCCTCACAGATTTTAGTTAAACCGAACCACGATGACATGACCCGATGGTGAATAGTCCTAATTTCGGAAAATTCTCAACGAGTCAGAGTTCACAGTCAAATATAGTGGAAAACAGCTCCGAGACAAAATGTCTTGTCTAAGATTCGCCTAGCGATTTAAAGGTGCATAGACAAGACGCTTACATTTGTGCAAGATTAATTTCCTTAGGAGCTATTATGGTTTTTGGCCACCTTATGGCAGTGTGGGGAAAGGGGACAGAGGTTTAGTTAAGTTTATTGGTTTACTTTACATTGTATTTTTGTGCCAAAGGTGTATAAGACTTACTTTATCCGACTTAGGAACAAATTAGACTTACGAACGTGCTCTCGGAAAAAAACTCGTTCATAAGTCGTGGACTACCTGTTTTGGGAAAATAATCGACTAGCACTGACACTGACTACTTCCATAAATAAATATACATGTTTTTTGTTAAATAACAACATTTAATTCCACTCTGCACCATACAGGTTGTTACTATAGAAATAACACACAGAATTTCTATTACATTTTTTTATAATTTTACACAGAAAAAATAAACAAATCTGACCTGCATCATGGTCTTGTCTGAGTACATGAGCTCGATGGTTCTGTGGATCCTGGATATACTCCCCTGAAGATCTGGCATGACAAGCACATGGTAAGCTTGTGAAAACGTACATGAAAGCATGTGTGTGTGTGTTGTTTGTCATCACTGTACCTCTGGTGTCGTTCTCCACCTCGCTCCTCCAGCGGTGCAGGCAGCCCTCGAGCACGTGCAGCTCTTCCTCAGTGATGTGTCGTGGTGCAGGGTGCATGGGCAGGTCGGGGGGCACGCGGGACTGGGTGAAGGGTTTATGGATGGGTATGCGCTGCTGCTGCTGCTGCTGCTGCTGCTGCTGCTGAGGCTGCTGCTGCTGCTGCTGTTGAGGTTGCTGAGGTTGAGGAGACGCCCCGGGGCCATCTGGAGGAGGCGAAGGGCTCTGCTCTGCCACGCTGCAGAGATTTAAAGTGCATTACAGATTACAATCCACACACTATTATATTCACTAAACAGTAAACACACTGCGAGACAATCACAACGATGTCTCCATCAATAGAAAAGGACAACAAATTAGACCGAGTGATGGAGACGGAACGAATCGGATGACTGTAAACAGATGTATCGACCAGGCTAGTGGCTCACCTCGGTGTAGGAGGCACCAGTGATGTTGTACCACCAGGGGGCGCTGATGTGTCAAAGTCCTCGATTGGTGAAGTGCACACAGGCTTGCTGGAGGCAAACTCCATGGCGTACTGTAGAACATCCGCGAGAGGGAATCTCTTAGGACCGGAGCCGTAACTGAGATATCTGAGAGGGAGACAGAGAGAGAGAGACAGAATGTTCTGGTTAATACTGAGAGAGAGAGAGAGACAGTGAGAGAGACAGACATGTGAGACAGAGTGAAAGAACAAATACACACTGATCACCGTTATAATAAAAATACTTAATAATTACTATTATTATTATAATGTACAGTGCCCTCCTGGTTACGATGTGTTCTTAAGCTTTCAATAAATTAATTGTTTATTGCAGAAGCATAACCTCACACTGAAAATAAAAAATTCTAACCTTTAACTCAAGTGAAAAAAAAAATGACTATAAAACATTACTATAAGAAATATATATAAATTATCTTTTCCACAATTATATAAATTACCTTTTCCACAATTATTGGCACGCCCAACATATAAAAATCACCTGTTCCACAATTATTGGCACCCCTAACGTATATATTTTTTAAAAAAATCACCTGTTCCACAATTATTGGCACGCCCAACAAAAAAAATTCATCTGTTCCACTATTATTGGCACCCTAACAACTCAGGTAAAATAAATGTAATGGAAGCATTTATTTTGTCATTTTTATTGTAGTTTTTAGATAAATATTAAAAGCCTAAGAACACATCTTGACCGTGGGTGCCATTAACTGTAGAGGGAAGTATATATATGCTTTCCTTTTTTTTCCTTTTATAATGTTCACAAGTTTCACTTTATCTTTACTTTAATTAAATGTCTGTACTCTTTTATGTTCCATACATTTATTGAGTATAATTATTCTTTCTAATACTATTCTGATTTTTGTTTTTTTACTATCTACTCCTGTTTTTTTCTTGCAATCTATTTCTAAGCTTCGGCAATACGAATATAAATATTTGTCATGCCAATAAAGCACCTTTGAATCTTAAATCTTAAGAAAGTGAAAGAGAGAGAGAGATGTGGAAAGAGTGAAGGAGAGACATGTGGACAAAGTGAAAGAGAAGAAGAGAGAGAGATGTGACAATCAAAGAGAGATGAGATGTGAACGAGAAGTGAAAGAGAGCAGATGGACAGAAAGGGAGAGAAAAAGAGAGCAGAGTGCGGTAAGGAGGAAAAAAGAGAGACGGAGGCAAAGAGAGTCAGATAGGCATAAAAAGAAAGATGAAGTGGAAAAAAAAGATATACAGAGAGAGAGAGGGAGAGACAAAAATATTATTAAAAAAACAAGATGCACAGAGAGTCAGACGGTGTGAAAGAGAGACAGAAAGCAAGACAGACTGATACAAGAAGGAAAGACGGATATAGAAAGCGAGAGAGAAAACGAAAGTCATCCAAATTTCAGGCTCTATAAATATAAGCTAAGCACGGTGCTGTTGTGAGGTCTGCCACAGTGACAGCTCGTCTCCGCTCAGACATTCACCACACACTACAGGACATATTGCTTTACAAATATTTACAATGTAACAGCTTTCAATTACGCTACCGAAGACACGAGACGCCTTTGTGCTGAATTAACACTCGCGGAGAACGAGACTCGCTTTAACGCTGTGTGTGTTGTGTGTGTGTATGGCCTAGCCGTTTTTATCCTCACCTCTCAAGTCTCTGCTGGAGGACGGTCAGGTGCTCCTTCAGCCTTCTGATCTCCTCCCGCTTGATCCGTGTGATCTCTCGATTCCTGTCCATGTACCTGAGCAGACGAGTGATTTCCCAGTCAAACCGTTTTCAGTATCCGTATCTTTCTAATGCCTGAGAGACAGAGGATGAGGACGTCACTCACCTGTCCATGTAGAGTGTCGGGGGAAACTCAAGCTTGTTGTGAATCTTCTCGGGTCGGCCCAAAGCCTGATTAAACTCGAACCGTGACAGCTCGAAGGTCAGAACAGGGGGAAGTTCAGTAAACCAGTGCTGAAGGGAAAAAGAAAAACTAATCAGAACTTTATTTATTTATTTTTATGGTGAGAATTTAATTTAAACCGTGCTTAACCTGCCGCCTGACTTTTTACAAAATGGCTTCAGAACAAAAAACAAGAACCAAATTTAGACAAATCCACACTCACCTCCTGTCCAGACTTGGCACAGTTTTCAGCAGAATGCAGAGACTCGATCTCGCCCTCCACCATAGCGGCCTCCAAACACTCGTGTAGGTCCTTAAAGCCGTTAACCTGTAGCGGGTACTGTCCGAACATCTCCGTGTTCTCAAACTTCTTCCCTGATTAAAAAAAACACACATGCAGATCTTAAAGACACCTCATACTTCTATGGTATGACACCTCATACCTCAAAAATTATTCTGACGCTTACTATGGAATTTAGTTTAATAAATTTTTACTAAAGACAACTTCTTTGCCTCTTAATACTTTGTCCATCTGTCAACAAGCTTTCACATTTAATCATTAAATAATATTTCAGGCTAAGCTGCGATAAACGAATGCACCGCTGTCTTCACTTTTTTATCTTTGTCCTAGCATGGCTGCTTTCAGGAGACTGAACAAATGAAAGTCAGATAAAGCAAGATCAGGACTATAGTGAGATCAAAATAAACTGATCAAAATAAACCAAAGTTTGGGGTCAAGTGTTCTCTGTAACGAATATGGAAAACCCCAAGACTCCTACAGTCCCACACAACATAACCATACAGCTCTGTTCCGGGAGCATGTTCATAAGTCCAATTTGTTCATGTCAGTCTGACAAAGTGATTCTTATACGCCTTTGACATGAACAATGTAAAGCATACCAATCCACACGACTAAATCTTTGTACCCTTTTCCTCAGACCCACAGATCATATTTCTCTAACACTAAGTCAAGTCTGGTACTCCCATACACCCATGTATTATATTTTCTGAATAAAAAAAAACTTCCTAGTATGTTAAGTTCATAATTTTCCCACGTTTTTGTTCTGGTTGAGGCCTTTGCTATGATCTTGATTTTAACCCATCTCTGTCAGAAGGTCAATCCCACATCAAGGATCAAGGACAAACAACCAAAGGACGAAAGGGTCTCCACTGACCATAACTTCCCTATCCATAAACTCTTACCTTCAAGGACACCTACAGCCAGGAAGCGCCCATAAAACAGCTCCACCATTGGGTTCTTTGGCTTCTCACCCTCCCTGTAGGGGGGGGGATTAATGGGGGGAGAGAAAGAGAACTATAGTGAGAAAATCAGTAGCACTTGGGTAAATGTAACCCCGTCGTCCCGTGGGTCAGGTTCGGTGCTCATTCAAATGGAACTAATCGAAGTCATGTAGGTAAATGCAGCTCATTCATCATCGTAGCACTTTGCTAATGGCTAGGCATACATAATACTCAAAAGGTCATAGGTCACTTTGATTGATGAGGGTGCACGAGGAAAGTCGCCCATTCGTCATAAAAATAAAAAAAAAAGAAACGTAAAGGTGCTAGAGCAGATGTGTGCTGAAGCTTACCTGTCTTCCTCTGCCTTCATCTGGAACGCGTCCTCTAGCCAGTCGAGCAGTTTGTGAGTGAACTCACTTACATCCTGCTGTAAACCACACACACACACACACACACACACACACACACACACACAAAGTCATAAAAGAGCCGCAGGGATTTTTACACACAGGTCACGCAAAACACCGGCAGCAGAGCCGCACCAATCGATGGCCACTTATCACCGCTAATCACTTGTGTGTGTTAATACGCGCGTTAACTCAAGGGATACCGCAAAACATCGGAAGCAAACCTGCTGCGACTCGCTAGACTTAAAGGCATCCTTGAGGATCTCCACGGCCTTGGACGGGTCCACGTATTTCCTCCTGGAACCCACCATCAAGGAGAAGAGGTTCCTCAGCTCCTGCATGAAGGGCAGGTTCCTGTGCTCCTAAACACACGAAGAAAAAAAATTATAATCAAGTCATATGTATACATCATATCTACATAATTTAATACAATACCATCACAATACCAAGTTTCACTGAGCATGATGGAGAGTTTTTCTGGTAACTTTGTCACACTCGCTCCTTTCTATTTTTATGCAAATCCCAGGAGCGTACATTAGGTTTTTAATGTTTAATGTTTTTTTGTTACTTTATACTTTCTAATAATAATTTTTATGTATTTTTTGGGTCTGTGAAACGAATAATTTGAGTTCTCATTATTACTTATGCAAAAATTTGATTTGGTTTATGAGCGTTTTGAAATACAAGCCCACTTCTGAAACAAATTATGCTCGTGATTCAAGGTTCCACCGTATATAGAAATTCTTAATGATTTTGTACATAATTATGTAGAAATTATATATAAAATATATTAAAATGGCAACGAAATGCTACAACAAAAATCAATTATAAGTTCCTGAAGTTTTTGCAGACTCTTAGTGAATTTCAGGAATTGTTGAGCTGCGCCAGGGTTTCTGAATTCAGGTGCTGATTTGCTTTTCACCTAATTTGTTTTACATAAATAAGAGACACTGCTTTAATATTTCCGTTTAAGTCAAAGTAGAGCTACTGTACTTGTACTGTACTAATGGTGGAAAAGAAAAAAAATTAATAAATACAAAGCAAATATAGAAATGTGTGTAGAATTACGATTATCAAACAAGACCCAACTTAAAGAAACATTAGCATGATGTTTTTCTGACAGCTTGGGAAGATGGTTAGATTTATGATTTTCAATTATATTTGTTTTTTTTATCTAGGAAATAATTTTTAATACCATCCATTAAGCAACACAGTTCATCTTAATCTCTCGTGTTCTGACATGCCAGGAGTACAGCTGAATAAAGTCCAAACTTTTTCTCTGCCGCTCTGAGACAAAGAAGGAGTGTCCTTTGGAGACGTGGGTTACTTTCTGCTGAACGTGGATAAATATTCGGAATGTGGTAACTTTTTTACGATCAAAAATCTCTAGTCATAGTAATTAAACATGTCCTGAATTCCGAGTGATATTTGTCATGCTAAGAGATTACAGCCTAAACCCTTCCTGTGCTTTTCCACCATCCTTCAAAAGGAAGCGAGTAATCGAGTGCAGGACTGAATCCTACGAGGCTCGGCGGTCCGGTGGCCCTAGAAGCCGCTTAACGCAGATTAGACGTAGTGTTAAAGCCAAATAACAGATAGAGCCTAAAAAACATGGCTTTCTTCAGTTCACTCCTCCTGCACGGTGGCTAACGGGGGAACTGGGCTGAAACCGGGGAACTGCAGGACTTCACCAAAGGTCACTGGGATGAAATCTAATCTGGTGTGTGCATGCGTGTGTGTGTGTGTGTGTGTGTGTGTGTGTGTGTGTGTGGAAATAATACAGTCAGGTTGCTGTGTGAGTGAGTGTTCTAGAGTAGAGTAGTGGATGATCTACCTTCTGGTTCCGAGGTAAATCCTGCACCCGAGTAGGAGGAGAGTAGTTCAACACCAGTCTCTGGAACTCCAGAAGGTTAAACAAGGACTGAAAAAAAAAAAAAAAAACGCAAATATGTCAAAATTGATGAAAATAGCAAGTTTTTTATTTTTTTTATTTTTATTTCAGAAAGGATTAAATGTGAAGAATTTATTCACAAAAAATTTGGTGTACATAAAAGGCAAATACATAATTTCAAGTTTGTGCAAATGTTTAAGGCTCCAACGGAAATTTATGGTTCTGATCATATTACCGTTTCCAGGTCAAATAAATAAATTATAGAAATATTACATTTTGCAATCACTTCTACTAAATATATATATTTTTTTAATCTTCAAAGCAATGAACTTTGGGGAATCTAGATCTGTATCTACATCTATATAAAACAGAAATAGACTTCAGTCACAGACGTGTCGTTTACGTCATCAACCTTTACGTCAGACTGTCGCTCCACGCTGAACGAGACAGTAGGCGAAGTCGACTACAACGAGAAAACGGCTACGACGTCCCGAGCTCATACTGTAGCTACTGAAACCCCGGATCAGACTGCGACCCGTCCAGTTTTGGTCTTGCTTTCCTGTAAAGGTCTTCATTAGAGACAGTTTCATCATGGTGTTTGGTGGGGTTTTGCAAATGTACTTGACACAGTACTGTTGTTGCAAAAACTGTTCCAGAACAACAAGAAAATTTGTGTTTCCAAACGTTTGAGTAGTAGTATGTGCATATGGATTAGGGCTCTAGTCGAACTCGGTGTGATATTCAGCACCACAAAATTAGAATCTGTCAGCTTGACCTGGCAACCCAGTCCTGCACTAAGCATGTGGGAGAGAGTTTGAACCCCCAGATCTGATTTCGATAGTCATATTGCCAAGCCCTACTTGACAGAAAGAAATCTAAAACAAAAAGTAAACAACTATTTCATTATAACAAAATTAATAGCACCCTGCAAAAGGAGAAAGCACTTGTGTAGGTGTTTTTAATTCATTTTATATTTTTCACTCTAGCCGAAGACGTCTGAACTTTTTAATCACTGAAAGATTATAGGAGGCAGACTCAGAAGTTGTGCAACACAAAAAAGTATTTGCGCTATAGAAGGTTCACACTGGGGGGGGAGGCAGCCATATCAATCACGGCGACAACAGCCAATCACAGGCGGAGTGTGTGTAACGTGCTCCGTAATGTTGTGTGAGCAGCAGGTTGAAAAGATTCAGTCAGCTGGCTTCACATGTCTCAGAGGAAGAATGCGATACCCTTCGCCCTCTCTGGTTTCTTGGCTGTGGTCTGTCGGAGCGAGAGCCGCCAGCCAGATGGGCGGGAACTGACCATGACTAAATTAGGAGGGGGTAAAAAATACGGAGGAAAATCTTTGTATTATTATTATGATGTATAAAAAAAAAAGATTGTTTTAGTCACCATTTTGTCATTATCGGTGTTTTAACCATTAAATATGTGGCGCGCTGTAATTTGGAGGAACTTTCCCCATGTTTATTTGGTATTTAATTAAATTTTCTTACGTCCTAAGTCTTTCCCGTGTAACTGCTGCGCGACAGCGTGTTCAAGGTGCCATGCATTAGCTGGCTGCTCAGTTTAACTGATTAAAGCGTGTTTTGATTTGGACTCTTGTGCAAGCGTTACTCCTGGCTGTATTATTAATGTACGAGCCTCTGCACAGCTCAGAATGTCAACAGCACTCCCCGTAGCCCTCTGAATGATTCTGCTTTGGCATCTTCTAGAGTCCGGTTACACGCGGCGAGGAAAACAGCATGTGACCGTGTGTATCCGGTGACCCAAACACACATCACTCCACATCACGGCTCATGTTTTACTGTTGGCCGGCGGAGAGCAACACGCAGCGCAGCGCAGCAACACGAGTGGAGATTTATTTGGCAGGATCGGGGAGAATTAACGTTCCTATTCCCTTAAAAAGGGATGCGTTTGATATCTGTTTACTACGTGAAATGAGTTTACGGCGATATTAGAGAGCTCTATAAACAAGCAGGGTAATTTTACACATAATATAATGATATCTTGTTATCCCATCTCTAACTGGCTTTTATTTATAGAAAATAATTGTGCAATATTCCATATTTAGTATCCGTTGAAGCAGCTGTATACTCTAGAGCACAGGGTCATCAGAAGAGCAACTGTTGTTTTGACCAAAATTGGGGATTTAACGAGTTGCATCTTTAATCTTATCAACAAAAGAGAGAGAGAAAAAAAAAAAGTTTATATCAGAGAAAACGAGAACTAAATTGTTCTGCAAACTGCATGGAAAATTAACTACCCTCTAGGGTCACAGAATTTGTTAAACTTAATCGTTAGTTATTAACGGTAATGACGAACATTTAAGTGTAATTTAAACCATTCTAGAGCCACAAATTAATTATCAATATTATTTATATTAATCACTACCTGAACTGCAAGTGCACCCCCTTGTGGTGGACAAGTTAACATAAGTAAGCTACAAAGAAACATTACGCAAAACAAACATTGCACTGGCGACTGGGACAATTTTGGGATAAAAAAAAAAAAAAAAAAGAAAAACTCAACCTTCTGGACAACACTACAATACAAAGTGATCCTGTTCTACGTGTGATGTGTCAAACAAGCCTCGAGCACTTTCGCGACTCGATGTCAGACCGATTTAGAGATCAGAGAGCCGTGCTGAAAAGTAAGACCTGGGCACAACGGAGCTCACTTGTATGACGGCGCTGAACCAGCAGGTGTTGCCCACGTTCTTTAAGCCCACGGGGCAGTTACCCAGCCGCTTCCTGTCGTGAGGGTTGGGCGAGTCGCTCCACACCTCAGTGTGGGTGCGCTTCAGGCTGGCTTTGTTCTCGGCTATACTCGCCTCCAACACCCTGAGAAAGAAAACACCACGTTAGAATAATAATAATAAAGACAATAAAGAGTCTGAGGTTTTTTAACGCGTTGTGTGTGTGTGTGATGTACAACACCTGCTGATCGCCTGCTCCTCGTCCGTGATGCCGGTCTCTCTGAAGGCCCGGTTGGACTCCTCCAGGCTGAGCGCGATGGCTCTCTGCAGGTCATCTTTATCGTCTCCAGTCAGATCGATCACATCTGGAGCACCACCCAAACAGTGTGTTATTTTGTTAATTTACCATGAAAGTCCCGAAATGAAGTGAAAGAAACAGACTACGCTAAACTGCACACCAAGCTTTAACTTTTAAAACTTTTTAACATTATAGTTTAATAAACACATCATATTTTTGCACATCAGGATTGCGCAATACAGAGTGACATTTCAGTCTAGGCAATATGATGAAATTGATTTGATTTTAATCCGTTATATAAAAATTACTTAAAACAAGTTAAGCAATTAATCTTACACAAATTAACAGAATAACAGTTTGAATTGAAAAATTATTCGAAAAGCCTGTCGGTAAATATAGCTTTTTTTTGCCCTCATCTAAAAACAAAGTCATGGAAAATATAATATCTGATATATTTTTTTTTTTAAACAAGTCACAAGTTGGTGTATGACCAAAAAAAACATAAAATTAAAATATGAGTATTTTGTAACTGTAACTTTATTCCTGTAGAGGTCAAATGTACTCGTTAACCAATGCTGTGATTCCAGGCACATTTCTGTGCTGCTTGTGTTTTAAGGGTTAAAAAAAAAAGCACTAAATAATTATCAGGGCCGGCTCTTACATGCCGAGAGCTTATATATACACTTACTCACGTATTTATGAGTCATGTTTAAGGGAGGCGACACTCTTAAATACTTTTCAGTCAACACACGCAGCATAAAAAAAAAGTTAACCATCGGTCATCTGGACTGAGGCCGACACGAACAGTAGCTACATGATTAAAATAATATGACCAACAAAAATTAAAAGTTTTAAAAAGTTTTCAGTGCTCCTTTAAACCACTATCAGGTGTATATACGTACTCGTGTCAGCCTGGCTGCCCACGCTGATGTATCTGTCGTTGCCGACCTGCGTGGTTTGGTAGTAGGTGGCTTCATCCTGTTGAGGGACTTTGGCATTCTTCTCTGTAAGAAAGGCTACTGCCTCGGCTAGGTCACCGCTGCTGACCTGGAAACATAACGCAGTCATGAGATATTGGCGTGGTGACGCGCTACGGTAAATCCTGTCGGATGTTACTCGTGGCTGAATTCAATGAGAAAATGAGAAAAATATTGTTGAAATTGGGAACTAACGTGTTAGAAAACATTAAATGTAACTTTAAGCGAACAGTGCAAAATTCTAACATTTTCCTTAACTTTGATGGTTGGACATGTTAGCAATCGAGTTCAGTGGTTTTCTCCATTTAATTTATACTTCAACAGTTCGTGTGCCACAATCAAATCAAATTAATTAAGTTAATCTAACACAAATTAACAAAAATACAGTTTAAACTGGAAAATAATTTCAAAAGCCTGTCCATATATAGCTTTTTGTTTTCGTCCTCATCCAAATACAAAGCCACGGACAACATAATGTCCGATATTGAGCACCGCCTGAACTGCAAGCTAGCAAAAAATTTTACGCAAAACAAATATTATCGGGTTAAAAACTCTTACTTGTTAATTGTTAACCTCCTTACCATAAACAGATGTTTAAAAATAAAACGTATTGTTTTATAATAAACTAAATTGGATTGGCGAACCGCTGAGGTATAAGTGGAACAAAACACTTTGTCATGTAGCTCTGGCTTGGTTACAGTAAGCATGCTTAGAAAAGCTTCGGGATGAATAAAGTCTATCTATCATTTTGTGATGCGCGATGTAGCGCTAAGAGAGCATCTCTACCTGTAGTGCCTGCTGTAAGAGCTGAACATCTGTAGTTCCAGTAACTTCCCTCAGCTGATTTAGTAACGTCTGTTGGTGCTGTGAAAAGAGACACATAAATCAATATTTGTATTAACACTTAGGAAAGTCCCGTATAAACATCACCACTCAGGCAGCGTGATTGAGCTACAAGTGAAATCTGAATCAGTTGATTGTTGCTCAATGCAGCGTTGCAGGCATCCTTTCTGGAGACATTACGGCCCACAGATCAATAACTCAACTATAATCACAACTATAATAACGTATACAAATATAATTATATAACAGAACTAGATTTTTTTATATATATATATATATATATGCAAAATTAACTTTTTTAAAGTTGCAGTCAGTCATTTTTGATAAACCATAACAAAAAAAAGAAAAAAATCACCCACCAGTGACCCCACTTTTAATCTCTGACACAAGCCTTTCACAAGGCCCAAAGAAGGAACTGTGTGAAGCGATGAGCAATTAGAAGTGACGAGCCAAAACCACATGTGTGTCATGACGGCTATGTGACTCTGATGTAACTCAAAACGGGTCCGAGAGATTTCTCACAGATCATGCGCTCGGGCTCTCAAATCGTCTTTCCCGAAAAAACAGCAATAAATAATGCAGACACCGTTTTACCCACAAAAAATTTGAGAAAACATGAAGGACTAAAGGGAAAAAAAACACTCCTAACACCAGTTTAAATTCAGAACTAAGTCATGGGTCACTTCTCAAACCAGCTGTTTTTGGGTCTAATTTTAATTTAATGTCGTAGGATGACGAGTAAAGAAACTGTCTGGCAAGTGTCAGGGGAAATTTTGATCATGGCTCACACACTCGCATAGTTTATGTTCATCTGAGGGATTAAGTAACATTTATCCTTCTATCTATTTATCTACCAAACTCCAGACAATCTTAAGGAACTTTTGACTTGTAAAAACAAAATATTTCGAGGTAAAACAACATATTTAGGATACAAAATTACTGTCTCCTAAAATTACAATTAACTCTTGAATTTTTTATTTGACTCATGGGTTCAAGAAACCTGGTTAGCTGGGCTTTGCTAACATTATCTGATAATGATGACTGAATAAAGACCGAATCCAGCTGGGCTGAGAACTTTCACAGTTTGACTCGTCTCAATCTCAGTTGCATCTGATGTACAGGATGCAGGTTTGGATGGACATGGGGTGTCCAAGTATTTACTTTTTTTGTCAATCCTCACTATTTCTTGATTAACGTTAGCAAACCTAAGCTAGCTTGCAGAAAATATAATTTAAACCAAAAAAACAATTTAAAAAATGCTGTAGAAAATGCTGTAGCTTTTCGTCCTCCTTCAAAAACAAATCCGATATTGAGTGCCCCCTGAACTGCAAGCTACAGAGGAATATCACGCTAAGTCATGCTTGTTAGAAGGTACTCGCAAATTAAGTGCCAGATTAATCTCTTCTAATGTCTTAGAGTTTATGTGTGCATGCGTTCACTGTGCAGAGAACACGAGAGTACAAGAGATAGTACATAGTACCTGTGATAGTACAGCGAGTTGCGCTCCATAACGAGAGCACGCCCTAAAGCTTTGCAAGTGTATGAGGGTTAAACGGTCTGATTAACATCACGAGTACTATGTACTATAACGTAACCTATGTGCTTGACAGGCAGACGCAGACGAGGAGACTATGACAGGATTAAAGATTGCTGCTTTCTTTTATGGGTGACTTGTCGCAAAAGTATGACATTCCGCGTGTTGGGGAACGTCTCAGTCATCATCTGGAGCCCTGTATCTGTGTGTGTGTGTGTATATATATATATAAAATTAAAGCACCTCTGTTCTCCGAAACCTGCACAGAAAACCCAAACACTGATCAAATACTAATATCCTTAATAACTGGTCCAACCCTCTGCAAGCTAACAAATCACTCTAAACTTTCACCTCTTTCTTTTCTCACACACTCTCACATGATTCACCTGTGTGTGCAATACGGATCGATTTCTGAAAAACACTGAACCGTCAGCATTGCTGTTTTAACTCGTTCTGCTTTCCCCTCGCATGGCACGACTCACCAACTTTCCCAACACGGAGGACATGATTTCACAACCGTTATTTGATTACCAGCGGCAATGCCAAAAAAAAAAAAAAAAAAAAGAGGAGGAGAGAGGAGACCTCAAATGACACAAAGTGCAATAACAAAACATGTGTTTTAAAAAAATTTTAAGTGACATTTATGGCTGGTGCATGTGTAATGGGTGGTTTTCAATTAAACTCACTACATTAACTTGTAAAGGTTATGCTTAAGAGTATTAAAGGAGAGAGTCGGCGATTCTCGTCCAATATACTTTATGTCCAATATTGCCTGACGTAGATCTCCTGGTAGCCGTCTGTTCGCTTTTCCCCATTTTTTACACCCGCAGTGGTGCACATTCACGCACAATGGGCAATTTGGGCACGCTAATTAACCTCAGATGGATATCTTTGGACTGTGGAAGGAAACCGGAGAACCCGGAGGAAACCCATCAAGAACGGGGAGAATGCGGAAACTCCATCAACCGCTATCCTGATAGGATTAAGGTGAGACGCAGCGTATCGTATTATGATAAAAACGTCACACCCAGGACGGAATTTCTCGCTGGTCGATTTTTAACGAAACCACATAGATGCTCGTGTCACCTTGCGCTATGATAAGCGTCAAACGACAAGAGATTAAAGCAAAGCTAGCATCTTTTGTGCAACAAGCCACGCCCATTTCACAGAATGGGCGGGGCTTAAACCATTTACTGCGCCTTTAATTGTGATTGAACGAGATTGTTTTTTAATGTGTGTATACTATAGCACAGCAACACACACACACACAATATTAAACACTGACTTGCACGTGCATCAGTGGCAAGAGTGTAATAAATGCGTTATAAACACATTATATGTGTAGATGTTGGTCGAAATATGTTTACCATGATCAAATACTAAAACACAAGACATGTTAAAGCGGTCACGTTATGCTAAACGACGCGTTGCACGGCTAGCAACTCGTTTCTAGGCGTGTCACGCGCAGCATGTCAACATTAGCCTCTTTAGCTAGCTCACTGGCTGACATTTCACACCGGCGTTAACGCGACGCAGTTCCAACCCCAATCCCAAAAGAGAAATAATCAGCAAGCAAACAAACTATGGAGATTTTGAGACCGGCTAGCTGGTTGATTAGCTGATTGCTAATGCTAAAGCTAATGCTAACTTTTCCCCCAGAACTGGCGCATAGCAGAAAACGGTCAGCGCACGAGCGTGTTTACCTTCTGGGAGTGCTGCTGGAGGACGTTCTGCTCCACGGTCATGGCCGCAACAAGAAAATCACTCAGGAGTTTTAAAAATATCTATATATAAATAAACGCGTGTAAGATAAACTGCTGAGTAGTTAAAACGTCCCCCCGCTTAGCAGCGCAGCAGCGGGCGCCATGGGAAGCACAGCCATGGGATAGTGTTGTGTTTGATTTTTTTCCCTATCCGCATTCGAGTTGTCCCGCCTCCGTTTAATCGGATTGGCTGACAACGCGAGTTTCTCCAAATGAACCAACGGGAGCTTAGATCTGCCAACAGGGCTGGCCAATCACAGCGCAGGTTGTCAGATTTGTAGGAATACGAGTGGGGAAAACAGAAAGACACGAAGAAGAAGAACAAGAGCCTTGGTGTATACTGGAGTTTCTGTTAGTTTGGTCTGCTTTATATAGTTTCGCGTTATAACGCCATACTCAGCTCTTATGCGCAGGCTGGTGATTAAAGACGATCAAGATGATGATGGGGTGTGATTAATGAAACGAAACGGTTTGTTATCGACGAAATTAAAGAGGAACTGAAACTGAAACTCTGTAGGTTTATTAAAGGATAGGTCTTTATTTATTTATTTATTTTAAGAAAAAAAAAAGAGGAAGAAATGAAACTCCAGCTGCTAAAGATTACTCATGGCCCTGCCCTTCCTGTCTGACAAGCCTGCCCAAATAAACTGTAATAAACTCAAATTGAAGGTTTTATCTTCACCGAACACGACACAAACACAAATTAATTAACAACAACAACAAAAAAAAAAAAAAAAAAGGAAATTGATAATAACCGAGAAAAAAATTCAGTTTAGTATAGCTAATATTCGTTATTAATAAATGTGGACAGAGAAATGAGCCGGAGTATATAGATAAGCTAAAGTGGTGAGCGTTGTCATGGTTACAGGCGTGATAGACAACGTTTTGAAAAGATTGCAAAGTTCATTTATCATCCATCCATACCACTTTACCCTGTGTACGGGGTCGCGGGGGGCCTATAGCCTATCCCAGGAGACTTTGTGCACAAGGCGGGGTACATCCTGGACGGGGTGCAGGTCCATCATAGGGCCCCTTACACAAACATACACACTACGGCAATTTTGGAACGCTAATTAGCTTAACCTGCATGTCATTGGACTGTGGGAGGAAACCAGAGTACCCAGTGGAAACCCACCAAGCACAGGGAGAACATGCAAACTCCATGCACACAGACCCAAAGCAGGAATAACCATGCATATAACCATAAATGGATAAAAACTACGAAATGTACTTTAATAAATGCAAATTATTAGGTTTGGCAAATAAGAACCTAAGGCTTTGTTCACATTGCAGGTAAAAAGACAGGGTTCCTTGTTTATATGTGATTCAGATATGTTTGTTTTAGAACACTATGAACAGCACAAATCACAATCTGATCTTTTTGATTCCTATTATGATATACGTGCGTGTTCCTGAAGCAGGTATACCTCAGATTTGTTGCATCCCATCCTCAGTCAGAACAGGCAAATGAAAATTAAAGAAAGAGAAATAGTATGGTGAAGGATTTCTGTGGCAGGATAGTGCGAAAACAAATAGGAGATATGGGAATCACCAGGGTTTACTCCGGTTTCCTGCTTTAGTCCAAAGACATGTAGGTTAGGTTAGGTTAGGATAGGCTAACTGGTGGTCCCAAATTGCCCCATAGTGTGTGTGTGTGTGTGTGTGTGTGTGTGTGATGACTTGGCATCCAGTCCAGGGTGCACCCCACCTTGTGCCCTAACCTCCTATCTCCTAGGATAGACTCCATGCCCTCCGAGAACACTGTATACAGGATACCATGATATAGAAGATGAGTTAGAGTCAATTTTGGAGTCAGTGTGCTAATACATGAATTGCCAGACAAAAGAATCACGGATACATCACTGAATCGATTTCTCTCATATATCTATAGTAACAAACCTCGTAAAACATTTTCGACGATGTCGCTCTATCGGCAAAATCAGAAGATGTGTATCGCAAGTGCTCGGGTTTTCAAGAGATCGCTAAAGAAAAGCAGTCAAAAGGATTGAATGACAGCTTAAAATTTTACATTATTCCAACCTAAGAACTTGGCGAGCATCGTGCCCTTGCGGGTCAGCTTAGAAGCATCATCTGTTCAAGGTAAAGTCAGATATACTGTACAAGAGGAGGACTGAAATCATAGGATGAACAATCTCACAGCAAACACAAACAAAAAATAGTATCGGGTTGGTAAATGAGATATAGAACACTTTTACCAGCGTAACTGTAGCCTTATACTCTTTAAATGAAGAAACATTAGCGAATGCTTTATCACAGCACATCACTGATTACTTTCCTATAACTGCACACCTCCAGGTATTTTATTCCTTACTCATTTCATAGCACCAAACGTTGTTGTTTTTGTAGGTTTAAATTTGTACATTTTTATTTATTTATTTATTTTTGTACGAATGTGAGCTGTGTCTTTAAGCCGGCAGAATATGACGTAAACACAATTTTCTGAAAAGCGCTCTGGAGATGGAGTGGGCTGCGTTGAGGAGAGGTAAGCCGCCTCCACGAGGTTGTGCTGTGACCTATCGAGTGGGCTGAAGGCCCTTTCCTGTATGCAGCGCGAAAAAAAACGAGCGAGAGGTAGAGGATATAGTGAGCACATAACTCTCTAATAAACTGTGTTGAATTGCGTGTGTGTGTGTGCTCTACATTCTGTTTTGCTACTTAAATTCATACATCTTAATTACGCCAAACCACATAAGTGAATTTTTTTCCTACAACTATTTTCCTTTACACACACACATACACACACACACACACACCTAGTACTCTGCTGTAGGTTAGATTTAATAGCTATTACATTTCATGTCCTACAGTATCTCGGTTCCTCTGGTCACCATGGCAACGTTCGATTCATTCTTTTGTCTTTATCTGCAGACATAACTCAGTAATTAAATCACATTCTAATTATTTATCATTTTTAAAATATTTTTTCCCTTTAGCGTTGTCAGATCTCCCAACACTGGTGGGTAAATCACTAAAAAGCTATTTCAGTAACAAATAATATACATGTATATATAACATAAACTCTATAGATGAAGGGCGTTCGAGTCAAACCGGGACTTGTGATGACATTTCTGGTGAGTGAGGATGTAAACGTGATTGACGCTTACAGCACAGGTAAGGGCGTATATCCGTGAAGGGCGATCCCGATCGAGGTGTCTCGAAGCCCACTGAAGGTGTTCACGTGAACATTCAGCTCAGATCCTTGAAAATCTACGGATAAGAAGATAAGAAGTGACGCATCTGTCTGTGGGAAATGTACACAAGATCATGCACATTACAGGAACTCGGCTGGGAGTTGTCGTCACATTCCCTGTACAGTCCTGACCTCGCTAACAGCCATTTCCACATGCTTGGGTCATTAAAGGAGTTCCTGGGAGGCCAGAGTTTCAGATGTGCAGCAGGCAGTACTGAGAAAACCTTTTACCTTGATGGTGTCCAAGCAATAGTAAAATAAAGGGAGGTTTTACTCTTATAACTGTGTTCTGTTATCAAAAGTCCCAGTTTGACTTGAACACCTTTTGATTTTTATATGATCTTTTATTTTATCAGTCATTTCAAAGATTATGTAATATATAATGATAAGAAACGAAACACTCAGGGCTGTGGTGTGAAGCAGTAAGTGAATGAAACTGTTATGACCTGAAATGTAAATATTTTTCCAAAACATCACACCCTGATGTGTTTTATTCCCCTTATACCACAGCAGTAAAAAAGTGACATTACAGTTTACATTACTAAACCAGCATCTTCTTCTTTTTTTTTAATCTCCATCTCACAAGTTAAAGCAGATTGTTCTTTTGTAGCTGTCGTGTCTCCTGACAATATCAGCAATTACAAATATTCCTAATACATTTATTTGGAGCTGCTATAAGTTGTTACTATACGGCCAAAAACATGGTATTGGTGCTAAAAAGTGTCTCCCCTAGGTGAAAAAGTGAATTTTCAGATAGAATTATATAACTCCAATTTTCATCATATTTGATGAAATGAATTCTTATCAGATAAAAAAAAAACAACCCACATTTGCCAAATACAATTTTATGCCCTTTTATATAGTTACAGGTCATATACTTCTTGCTTAGACTGATTTTAGTATCAATACTCATAAAGAAATATTAATAATTTGCATTTTAAATGATTATTGTTTGAAGCAAGACACATATAAAATCATCTCTCTATAGCCGCTGAGGTTAGCAATTTGAAATTTTTAAGGAAGCAAGATCGGTCACTTCCACGTTGCATAAACTTCAACAGTAGCTTCTTTCGGCGGACACTTTTTCTGTATTAAATGTATATTATAAAAATATCAAATAAAATCAGCACCGATACTGTGTTTTGGTCGATAGTAATGCTAGCTTGTACATATTATAACATGCACATCAATAATTCACCTTAAGCCCAGAAATCTTTTTTGTTGGTTTAATTAGTTTGTTTGAATTGCCTGCAATGAGAATAAAATTCCAGCAGAGGACACTGTTGCACCATCATTGCCCAGCCTAAACAGTTGCATAACTCTGTTCAATGTGAGCCACCATATAGGGGAAACGTAAGCGTGCACTGTTTCTACATAAGGTCCTGTCCTGCAAGACAACGCAGAAGCTCTCATTTGTTCACTGACCTGGTTCTCTCTCGTACGTGAAGCATAAAGACGCTCAGTAGTTCTATTTAAAGGTGCACGTCAGGCTGTTGTTTCCTACGTTTGTTCCATCCCTGCTGTACGACTGCTTCAAATAAATAAATAAATAAATAAAAAACCAACAAGGTCACCTTTGAGCTCAGATAATCTCAGACTTTTGTGAATGTTTACTTTTGATTACAGCGTGACACTGACTGAGCAGCGTCTCTTATATGGCCTTGTTCATGACTTGTTTTGAAGGCCATACATTTTTATTATTATTATAACACCAAGCAAAAAAAAATAAAAAATCCTGCATGTGGAAGGTTTACAGAAGAAAATTGTCATTACAATAAAAGTCACCTAGACTTTGTCCCTTATCATGAAATCAAGATTAGATGAGTACACAGGGTTACATGTCTAGAGGGGGGCGAGCCTTATATGGCCTGGATTTGCATACTGGAAGCTGATTGGCTCTTGTATTCTATGACATCATAATACTTGCCAGCCAGACGTTCGGTGTAATGATTTAAAAAACAAACAAAAAAAAAAACATGCAATTATAAAAATTACTAAATTGATCAAAAAAACATTTAAAGCCATGAATAGGTTGTAATTACTGACTGTTAGTATGCACATATACCGTATATGTTAAATTAGATCAGTGAACATTGAATTTAAACAGTGTGACTTACGTGTGCATCCTGGATGGATGTAAGACAAAGCTAGAACATACGAATACGAAACAAACGAATATGCATTGGTTCATTCCGAGGGATCTCCGAGACGTTAGTCTTTTGACTGTACACTTTACAAATCAGGTGTGTAATAAATGTTTAAAGTTTATTTTTATTGTATATTAAGATGTGCTCAATGTCAGTGGCTCCAAAAACAAAATTTAACAAAGGTTACACTCACGTCCTGGATCGCCTTTGTTGATTATGAAAACTCTCAAAAAAAGAGAGAGAGAGAGATGTAGATGTGCAGCTTGTGTATTTCAGTGTTATGTAACATTTCTCGAAGCTTTCAAAGTTTTAGCGCCCCTGTCCCATGATAATTTCTGTTATGATTGATTGTACAACTGCATGTTAATACACTGATCAGCCATAACGATAAAGCACTGACAGCCAAACTGAATACCATTGATTATCTCCTTATATTGAGATATTCAGTGATCTGTCAAGGAGTGAGATATATTAGACAATAAATGAACAGTCGGTTCCCGACGTTAATGTCCTAGATGCAACGCAGGTAAAATTGGGCAAACCAAAAGATCTAAGAGACTTCAATAGGTAATGGATTGGAGCATCATGAGAAGCCAATGCCAACACCTTGTAATTTACATGACTTAGTTGGTCTGCTGCTAACACCCTGGTGCCAGATACTGCAGGAGACCTCCAAAGGTCCTGTGCAATCTGTGCCTTGATGGTGCAGTTGTTGAGTTGTTTTATTGACATAAAAGGGAAAAAGCGATGTAAAAATACTATGCAGTTGATTTTATTTTCACAGCTACAACAATGTGTGTGTGTGTGTGTGTGTGTGTGTGTGTGGCTTCCTGAAAGAACCCCACAGACATTCAGGTAAAGGTGAGAATTCTATTCGTACCCCTGACTGAATTTCTTGTGCGAGTTATAATAAAGCATTATGTTTTAAAATATAATCAAAATTTGTAACCAACTCATAAAAAAAAAAAAAGACTAGCATATAGAGTTTAAAGCTCTTGAGACCTGAATGTCCTCATTTAAGGACATGAAATCTTCTCTCAACAACATCTATACATCCTCATGTGATCCTCATATAAGGACTGTTAGGTATTACTCTTTTCCCAAACTTTTTTTTTCTGTTTGCATACACTGATTTAGCTCATAACAGAGTGGTTTGGACATGGTTTGGACATGTGCAGAGAGGGATGATGAGGGGTATTACCGGGAGGAGAACGTTAGAGATGGAGCTGTCAGGCAGGAGGAGAAGAGGAAGACCCAAGAGGAGGTTTATGGATGTGGTGAGGGAGGAAATGCAGGAGGTTGGAGTGACAAAGGAAGATATGGTAGACAGAGTGAGATGGAGACGAATGGTCCGCTGTGGCGTCCCCTAACAGCAGCAGCCGAAAGACGAAGAAGACACTGATTGAGCTCATAGTGATCAGGTGCGAATAAAAAGAGGCAATGAGAAGAAAATGAAATGGTCACAACTGTAGAGGAAAAGAACCGGAAGGTTGTGAGTTCAAATCCCAGGGTTGCCAGAACTATAAAATCTAAAGCAAAAAAAACAAACAAACAAAATCTGTATTATGAAATGTTTATTTTTGCTTTTCTTTTTCCATTCTAATAGACCAAACACCCTGTGCAACATGAATTCCCAAATTATTACCTTTTCTTTGGGTTCTTAACTACCTGTAAGCCTCTTTCGAAAAAAATAAAATAAATTCTTATATAAATTCTAACTTAGAGAAAAAAAACTGGAAAATCGTTCTTACAAGAGGAGCGAATTTAATATCTTTTTTCATCTCAGAGGAAACAGCTGACATCCTCTATGATCAGTAAATCAAAGAAGATCAAATTTATGCATCTAACAGACGTGTCTATTGTAATCGAATAACCTTGTTCATTTATTTAGTGAGCGCTTTGACTATGCAGGAAGAGACTGCTAACTAGACTGTGAGTGCAGAATAAATGAGATGGATTTTGGGATAGAGGACGCGTTTGTTTATTTATTTATTTATCTTTCGCATCCCGCAGGATAAACCAGTTCGCCTCCAGCATGCAGGTTTTTCTTACCGAGATGACCCGGGCATGTCAATGACCAAAGTCAGTGTCTTTGGTAAAACGAGCCGGCGCTGTCAAAACATCTGAATCATTGCAGCCATTTCGGCTGCAAAGAAAGAAAAGTGTCCACCGGAAAAGTATCCGAGGCTCTAAACTACCCCGAGCGAGTCGCCCCATAATGCCTCCTCCGGTCGTCATGGCATCTATCTTAACTGCTCTGCGAAGGTTAGGTAAGGGTCACTCTGATGTATTGGATCGTGTGGAGAGTTTCTTACCTTTGGGAAAAGAAATGAATCTTCGAGAGCACACAGCACAAATGTGCTCGCTTTGCCCTCGCCGTGACCTTTCCGCAGACTTCTAATCTCAATCTGGACTCTCTGTGAGATTGGTCGAGGCTGAGCCGCCCTTTCCCCAGGTTCGCACGGTTTGAGGGGGAAATGTTTGCTGTGGAAGTGCACGACCTACGGAGTTGGCTCAGGGTGGTGGTGGTGGTGGTGCAGAGGAAGGACGCGTCCGCAAAGTACAAAGGTTCACAGTGTCGATACGATCAGGGACAAGTCGCAATCTTTAGTCTGATACACGAGAGCGTTGCAACAGCCGGTGACTGAAGCGTTAGGGGTTTATATTATGCGTATTGTTTTTTCGCTGCAGAAAGATAACGGGCTCTGAGTGACGCTTTCCAAGGTGTTTGTGCTGCGACCTTATGCGTAGGATGAAGGTCGCATTATGTGCTTTAGAAAGAAAGAGAGAGAGAGAGAGAGAGAGAGAGGAGGGGGAGGCAGACAGAGAGACAGAAAAAGAAACAAAATAGTAGACAGACAGATGTAGAAAGAGAAAGAGAGAGAGAGAGAGATTAAGAGGAGGAGTGTGAGAAGGCAGGAGAAGAGAGAGGATCAGAAAGGGACAGAGAGACAGACAGAAGAAGAGGGAGGGAGATAAAGAGACGGAGACAGAAAGAAAAACAAATATAGACATATATATAGAGAGAAAGTGATGTAGAGTAGGAGAAGGTTATGAGTGAGACAGAGGGAGAAAGAGGGAGGAAGAAAAGAAAAGACAGACAGCGAAGGACAGGTTAAAAAAGAGAGAGAAGGAGAGAGAGAAAGAGAGAGAGAGAGAGAGAAGACAGGTGTAGAGCAAGGGAAGCCAGGGAGGGAGAGAAACAGAAAGAGACAGAGAAAGAGAGAAAGGTGAGAGACAGGGAGGGATAGAAAGCGAGTGAGAGAGAGAAAGAGAGATAAAAAAGACATAAAAGGAAAAGAGGGAGAAAGGCAAGAAGAGAAACAGAGTTAGACAGATACAAAGATGTAGTGCAAAAGAAGGCACAGAGAGAGAGAGAGAGAGAGAGAAAGAGAGAGAACAAAAGGAACATGGATATAAAACATGGATATAGAGACGTCAAGATAGAAATAATAATAATAAATAAACCTTTCCAGTTGTTAGTTAACTTTTGGAATGTAACTGTTAGTTAAATTGTAGGGGGCGTGGCTTAGAGAACAGGAGGCGGGGTTATTTCAAACTGCACTAAAGCAGAACTAAACAAATCATCTGAACACTAAGTTGGGGGTGTGGTCTCACAGAAACCTCGCCCTCAAGCGTTCTTTTGCTTAAAGAAAGGTTCTATGCAGAACGACCATGAGCGGAAGGTCAGCGGTCCGAGCCCCACGTCCACCAAGCTGGGCCCTTGAGCATGGCCCTTAACCCCGTCTGCTCCAGGGGCGCCCGCCGTATAACGACTGTCTGACCCTGCACTCCGACCCCAGCCTCTTAACAAAGCCGGGATATGTGAAGAACAAGGAATTTCATCATGCAGTAACGTACATGTGCCGAATAAAGGCTTAACATAAACCTGGGTGTTCTCCTTTTAGAAGTGTGTTATTTAATCTATATAAATAAAAAAAAGGTTTTGTCTGAACTTGCTCTTTCAATGATATCTTTACGTTTCACCCACTGAAGGACCTGAAACCGTCTCAGAGATATTTTCAGTCTGTATGTATATCTGTAAGTCTGTCCAGCCCGATTCTGTCACGGCATCACACAAAATAAATTATGTCTTCCTGGACAGGATTTTATTTAACTTTAAAAGGTTTTTGTCTGGGGTTTAACCTGCGCCATAAATGAAATAAACATTCTAAGGAAAAGTGAGGTTATGAACAGTCATGTGTCGGATTTAATAATCTACATCAAAAAAAGATACTAATGCTTAATGTAAACAAACACCTGCACCAATAGATATGAATTAGAAAAGCTAAACTGAAAATTTTACTGGAATTAGTTCATATTTTCACCTCGGCTGAAATAACAGTGAATATAAATGAATTTTAACACGCTGGAGTCGTTTTAAGTCAAAACAAAATCTTTATCTGATTTCCTTTTTTGATTTCTCTCCGATTTGCCTTTTAACCAATTCTATAAACCCTTTAACCATCAAGAACGTGTACTTACTTACGCTAGTTAGAAAATGAAGAACTCATGACTATGAAAAGAACCCTCGAGGAGCCCCAACAGCCCCAACAGCAACAGTTATTGAACTCTGCTCTTATTGAGACTACTGCTGTCATGTTGATGGTGGATGTCAGATTAAAGGCTGCTGGGAAATATGGGGCATTTAACTGTAGAGCAACTGGAGAGACGAAGGTCATGACTGCTGAGGCTCAGGAGCCCTTGAAGAAGGGAAGTGCTGGAATGTCAGTGAGAGAGGGGGAAATAATAATTATAATAATAGAAACATGGTTGTGCTTTGAAATGCAAAAACCATGAAATCCATTTTCACTTTTCTACCTAAAGTCGCATTACTTGGATGTGTTGTTTTAGTTGTTGTTGTTTTGAGAAGGAAGCCATTCTTCAGTTTGTTTTGGCTAGAAGTGTGTAATTCCTGACGCTTGCTCGTGACAGCCGTCACGCCGAACTGGCCATAAAATGCAATTACACACCTTGCTGTGAATGTTTTCTGAAACAACAGCTGGGTATTGGGATGAGGAAAAGTTAAACATTGAACTGGCTAACACACACACACACACACACACACACACACTAACATTTAAAAACACTCCCCGGAGTTTTCACTCTTCAGTAGCTTTAACTTGAGCTCAGAGTAAGTAAAGCTCTGTTGTCCGTCCAAAGCCGCTCCAGATTTCAAAGCGACAGAAGGACAAACAGCCGATTGTGGGATCTTAGACGCTGACCCCCGGCTCCTGACTCGCGGCCCTGACTCGTTCTTCTCTGTTTTTCAGCCAAAGGAAATAAGAGGTTACTTGAAGTTCATGCACGATAAGAATCTGAGGATGGAGAAGTTCACGAAGAGGGGAGAAAAAAGGAAGGGTTATTTAAAGATGAAGGAAAGGGAACTTGTTTAGAAAAGGGGGAAGTCAGGGCCTGGGGAGCAAATCTGAAAGGACAGGCAAAGTCATGAAAAGTGCATGGTAATGTAATAAAACACAACTAACTATGAATTAGGACAACCATAAAAAAATATTCTGACCTTTTTTTTTAAGTCTGAATTCTAAGATGAAAGTTGGAAAAAAGAATTTTGAGTTTAAAAACAAATTCCTGAATTTAAATGTCAGAATTTTAAGAAAAAAAGAATTCTTACAAAAAACTCAGAATTTTATGTTTAAAATCAAGATTCTGAGTTGAAAAGAAAAAAGTTATATTTTTGAGTTTATAGACAAAATTCTTAGTGTAAAAGTCATAATTTTCTGTTTTAAAACAAATTCCTCAATTTAAAAGTCATTTTAAGAAAAGTCATAATTTTGAGTTTATAGTTAAAATTTTGTGAAAAAAGACTGAATTTCTAGTTTAAAGACAGACAGAGTTCTGAGTTCAAATTTCTAATTCTGAGGAAACAAAATCAGAATTCTGAGAACAAAGTAAGGACTCAAATTTTTTTTCTTGTTTCTTTTATGGTGGACTTAATCCTCTTCTGTAATTTTTCCATGTGTGTTTTTTAAAATGAAAGATTTTAGGACACGATTTAGAAAAGTGCATGTCCTTTTTTTTTGCATATAATAAATGAAAGTGAAGCAAAAGCAAGAACATTCGAACCGATTTATTATAGGAAGTTTGTTGCTATTTAACGCGGAAGTAAACACACCAGGACGTGCTGTTATCAGGAAACGAGTTTTGAGATTACGCGTTTCATCACACCTGATCATCAATGATTATTTCCGGAAGCAGCAGAACGTCGGATGTTTTTGTAACTCCTTAACTTAATACACCCACTTGTTTGATCGACAGAACAAGCACATGTGGGCAATTAAAATCTGTTACTCATTAACAAAATCACTGGATTTTACACACACACACACACACACACACACACACCAGATTATTGTTCCTTTTCAACTACAAATTGCATGTCAACAGTTTCCCCAGAAACGCTTCATGCCATCTGTTTCCTGCAAAAGTCTTTCAGTATAAAGAGCATCTCCAGAAGCCATGAAGGTAAACGTGATCATTTGCACCAATTATGAACCTGTGTGTTTTGTCTGCTTCTGTTTTACACAGAGACACAAACTCACACATTTCCGTACAATACTGGATTATTTACGTATTCAGGACGTGCACGTATTTTTTTTAAAGACAGTTCATGATACAAGACGTCATACTCAAATCTTACAAATTATAAAATGGAGACAAATGAAGACCTAAGGTTAACGCTTTGGCTCGTGCTCAATAACTCTTTACTCTAAAGGATTCAAATCTCAAGCTCGTTAAAAACCCCTAGCTGTGTATCCGCACCGGATTCTTCCTCGCTTGATGATTGCTCCGCGTAAAGATTTCTGTAAAATGAGCGACTGTAATTTAAAGTAATCTGAAGACGTGAGCTCGACGTCGTTACAGACACGCTCGTGCAGCTCAAGGACACCGAGTTCGTTTTACATAATTAAAGAAGGAACTGAAAAAAGTTTAAACTTTCACTGACTCCCATATCAAAACACATTTTTCTAAAAATGAAATAAATATCTTGAAAAGATTCGCCTTTTAAAATCCCACCTTTTTTTGTCAGTTCAAGAGATCAAGTCGTGCGGTGTGAACAGGAGTCAGATGATAATTTCCCTCGGCGTGCAGCGTTTGAGTTTCTCTACACGCTGACACACCCAGATGGTGCTGCCTGTAACGCTTTACGGAGCGATGCAGCTCAGCTCTGCACAATTACATTCCTGCTGCTGTGCGTCGTGTGTATTGTTTGGTGCTGCACTTGAGATGTTTAAACAAACTAGTTCTGTTATGCGGTTTTTGAATTAAGATGTTTATGTGTGTGTGTGTGGGTGTGTGTATCATCACGATCCTGTTGTGCTGCTATGGGAAAATACTGAACAACATGTGCTGAAGCGGAGTGACTCTTACCGCCTGAAGATGATTATTTTCCTAAACTCGCACATCTTCGAATGTTTAATTCCCTTTATGTGTCAATAATTTCATACATTCATAGTCACATTTAGTAAGGTTTAACGTCTGGGAAACACAGTTCTCGGTAGCATTAACGGTCGTAAAGCCTCTTCCTTGTAGTTGATTTATGAATTAAAAAACTGTGAATCATCTACACTGTCGATTCAGACTTAAATGTTTTGAAGTATGAAAACCAGCTTAAAATATCTAATAAACATGATGTGTTGCTGGTTGTTTAAATGTCATGTTTTATGTCATAACACAGATTTTTTTATTCTCACCTGTCAATCTTCTAACCCACTCCAGCCCAGTAGGTGGCGGTATTTCATTAATGGCACACAAACTAAATAATAAGATGGACAAGCAATACTATCGCAAAAGCGAGTATTTACAGATGATGATAAAGGTTGTTTGTATTTCCTGCAAAAAGATGTTTTTAAGAAATTTTTGAGCATTTTTTTATGTTCCTAAGTTTACTTAAATAATTAATAAAACGTGAATCAATTCTGAATCAAAAACTGGCCGTTTGATTCAACTAATCGAACCAACCTTTGAAAGACTGATTAAATCGCAAAGTCCTGACACTGGAGACTCATTCCACAGAAAACTGAACCAAAACAACAACTGTTAAGCTAGTACTATAGAAACGATTCAATATTAGATCTTAAATAGAAAATGTATTAATATTTGACCAATCAGAATCAAGATACTAGGTCCCTCTGTATATCATTATTGTTGTATTTATGAATGTGTAAAGAAAAAAATATATATAGAAGTTTGTGGTCTTGTGCATTTCAATATTTATTCATATCAGTGCAAATAAACACCAGAAAGTAATAATAATAATAATAATAATAATAATAATAAAAAAGTAAAACATCATAGGTGTCACAAGTTGTATCATAAATGAAATTTTTTTTTGTGTTGTGGTTGTTGCTACAGATGCATTTCATGACGTCAATCCAACTTAGAGAAACGTTATAACGAGTAACAGAACAGGAATCCACACGAAGAAAAACTAAAAATACAAACCGATAACGTTATTAATTTCACCTCGTCAAATTCGAGGCTTTGAATCGCCATCTATTAGTGATTAGGAAAAGGAAAAATATATATATAATAAAAAAATCTTTAAGACTTGACATTTCCAATTCCAGGTAGTGATACGCAAGTGCTTCCCATGCATGTGCATGCAACAGGCAGCAGAGTAGAGATCAGACGTGACACGACGGCTTGCAGGACAAAGCTCCAAAGATTATCGCTAGCTCACAACATAGAGACATGCAAAAAAGAAATTAATAAAACAAGAAAAAAAACAACAAGAAAATTTTTAGTTCATCGGTAATCGTATGTACATTATTAGACAGATATTGTATTTACAATCCAGGACGATAAAAACTAGGGCTTTTTCAACAATACAAAATAGTAATATTTCATCATGAAAGAACTATTTACACAAATTTATCAAATCTGAATGTATCTACACACAGAGCAAGGAATAAAATAGTTTGTATTTAGTACATTTTTTTGTCGTTGTCGCTGATCATATTTAATTAGACAATGGATTTTCTTTTTCACAGTAGACTCTTAGCTTCACGTGCTGTCCTTCTTGAGTCAAACAATAACAGGAAGCTTTCAGTTCATAAACATGTACTCACATCTTTGGGGGCAAAATTTATATACTTGACACTGCTACATGTTGGTGTATATAAAGTACAAAACAAGAAACGATACAAAACTGTAAAAAGGTTGTTGTTGTTTTTTCTTTAAGACAGCTAAAAATTATTTAGAGTTATATTTATTCATGCCAAACACCCAACAACACCTATGATGTAAATATTAAATTAATTCAGTGTGTGTGATGATATCACTGTCATTTCTACTGAAATGGAGTCTGTGGCACAATCTTTCAGGTAGGATAACGAGACGTACCTGATCGTTCGATTATTTCCATTATCCTTTATTGTAAAAATTTGACGCTCTTATGGCACGTGTGCGCTTTAATATAACGTTTGTGCTTTCGAAAAAATATGCGGGAAGCAAATATAAAATTAAATGTAGCTGTAACTTTTTATATATAAAGTCTATATATATATATATATATATATATATATATATATATAAAGACTTTGAAGAACTTCGGAAAAAACGATGTACGGGCTGGAAAGAAACGTGACGCATCGAATTACGTAAACTTAACACACTCAGTCTGTGATGTGTAATGTCACAGTCGTTACAGAAACAAATGAAAAAAAAGAAGTAGTCAGGTTTACATAGTTTGCTCTTTTTTTAAAACAAAAATCGAACTTGCATTCATTCAAGGTGTGATTTAAAATGTTTCAGTCTCGTTCTTTGGCAGTTCGGATCTACGGTTTTTCTAAGAGTCCGCTAAGACGTTCGCGTCCGTTGCCTTGCCTGTGTATCTGAATCGGAGAAATCATAGTCAGTCTGGCATCGCGGTAACGATCTTCGTCACGCGGCTCTACCTTCACCCTGGCGCCGCAGTGCGTCCTCTGCGCATGATCCTCCACTTCTTTTCTCAGCTCACTGTTCCTCTTCTGGAGCATATAGTACAATATAGGATTAGACCTCATAAGAGGTGGGGAATTAGCGCTTGAGTCACATTTGTCCTCCCCAGCAAGTGTCCACCTTGGTGAGCTTTCAGATTCCTTTTTCACAGATTTTGGACTAGGTCTTGGCGAGGAGCCCTTATCCCACGTGAAAGCCTGGATGTTGTTCCCTGGTGGGGAGGAGACTGGATTAAAACGACCAGGCCCTGAGTTAAGAGTCTGGGGGAACCATGGAAAGTTCACAAGTTCGTGATTGTAACCAGACTGACTGAAGTTCCCGTTGGCTTTGCCGTTTGTCTGAGGGAGTAAAGGACTAGGGATCCCCTGGGGCTGAGATATCTCCTTCAGACAGTTGTCTGACAAAAGGAGCTGCTTCAAAACATTGAAGCTTTGACTGTCTCTCGAGGGAGTTTTCCTCGTAGCACTCTTGCCGAACAAATCATCTTCTTTCGGACTTGGCAGCATTCTGCTCTTGTGGGCCTCAGTTGTTCCAGACCCCGCATGCTCACTCACAGTATCCACCGGTCTCTGGCAAAGTTCTTTACTGAGGTGTTCAGCTAACTCCAAGCAAAGTTTTCTCTTTTTAGGAAGAGGCACCTGATAATCCTGTTGCTCCTCTTTCACTGTGCTCACAATCTGTTCTGTGCGTGGACTCGAATGATAGGTAGTTGTTTTCTGTTTCAAGAGCTGGCTAAGAAGTCCGTATTTTGTTTCGTCTTTAACGTTGCTGTGTGCTTCAATGACAGGGCTGTGACTTTCCTGCCTAATTCTCCAGTGGCGCCCAGTATCGTCAGAGCTATCTGAGAGAAGACCCTCGTCTCTTGGCTCCGATTTGACCACAACGTTCAGTAAAGGCCCGTTTGAGCTGTCAGATAGAAGATAAGTCCCTGGAGGCTTTTCGTGGACTCCCATAACCACCTCTGTGCTTCTTCTCCCTGTGGATTTCTCTTTGTGAGAAGCAGTGCCAAGTAGCAGCTGCAATACAGTCCGTCTCTCCAGGAGGTTTTCAATTTGTGTCGATGCCGGAGGTGAGAGTTCGCGTCCAGAAAAGGGTGAGAAAGAAGCAGGGGTTGGTTCAAATAAAGGGGTTTGGTTTCTTTTTATCGGAGCAGCAACTCTGTCCAGGAGAGTCTGAGATCTGTCTAGCTCAGGCTCCAGGCTTTGCTCTTTGCTCAGTGGCCTACAGGCTTGCAGAGGGGGTGAGGGGGAAACATCCTGCATACCGCACTGAGCCAGATTTTGTAATAGCTTACTGGCTGTGAATGCAGGTTCCATTATCTTTTCACTAATGTGCTGTTTAGATTTACACAGGTCCAGAGGATTGGACTGAACAAGGGGTGAAGAATAAGAGTAAGGAGAAGGAGTGTTGCTTGCATCTCCGCTGAAAGAGGATACGGACAGCCCTCTTTCCATTAGCCGGTCAAAATGGTTCGGTGTTCTGCTCTCCTCTAGCCGTTTCAGTGGGCTTCCGGTCATACTCTGAAGGGTTGCATCATCCTGTAAATCGTTATGAGGCGCAATTTTGTTTACCATCTCACTATTTCTGCGATCTAACAGCAACTGCATGAGGGTAACCCTATGATGATGGGATGTCATGTCTGGGCTCATTTCCAGCTCCTTGGCTTCAGGGACCTTTGCCCCTAGGGTCTCCGACTTCCACTTGCTTATGAGCGTTTCTGTGAGTTTGTCTAAAGATGTCGCTGTAGAGGGGGGCTCTGACTTTTGGCTGAAAACTCTTCTCCTCATGGAGAGGTCAATAGGGGAGCAGCTGGAGTAGCAGCTCTCTGCGTCACTACTGTCTTTGGTCAAGCTGTTTTCCGGGTTGGAATACTCGCTGTCAGACTGATGAGAGGAAGCTTGGCTGGGAGGGGAGGTGAAGTCATCTTCCAGGTGGCCGTTCTTTGTAAGATGCTTTTGAGAGTTGTGGTTATTGAGGAGGAGCAGAAGCAAGCTGCTGCAGTTCTGTGGGGGGCGGCTGCTCTGTCTGTCAAACGGACGCTTTTCTTTAGGGATGTTAGGAGAGGGTCGAGGGGAGCTGGTGGGTGCGCTTTGGCCTAGACTCAAAGAGGGGCTGGAATTTAATGTGGGTGAAGGGAGTGTTCCGTTTAGGGTATTAAAAGGGCTTAACATGTCTGGAGCAAACACAGACTCTCCCATGCTGGGTGGTCTGCTGTCTATAGTTCGCTGTGTAGCCATGGCTGCCAGTCTTTCACTGGCTGATCGGCCACACAGTTGTGCTTTTAAGGCCTGTTCTTGAGAGTATTGCTGCAGATGGGCTTCACTGGAAAGCAGCAATGCTAACTGACTGCAGGCCACGCTAGGTTTAGGAGAAGGAGCAGGACTGGACCTGCTTTTCACTAGACTGGCTACAGCCTTCAATCTCTCTGCACAGGATACACTGTCAGGCACCGAGCTCTGTGATGAACGAGGAGACTCAGAGCGTCGGTCTTGGCTGCTGCGCCGACTGTAAGGCACAGTGTTGTGGCTCTGCTGCTTGTTTTTCCTTATCAGGCCTTTTAGGCGGCTTGAAGCTGTACAGTAGCCCTGTAAGGTGTCCTTGTCAGTAGGTGATGTGTCACTGCTCTCACCATCTAGCTGTTTTTGGCTCTGAGTTATAGTCTGTGACATGGCCACCGTCTGCAGGCGTGAGCTGAAGGACTGGAGCAGAGAAGCCAGCAGTGTGCTCTCTCCCTGTGCGGAACTGTCCAGATTTATTTTATGATGTTCTCTGCCCTGTCCGTTTACCTGCACAGGAGCAATGTCTTTTTTCTGGTTGTCTATCTCACTCCAGGTTCCTGAACGCAACAATCTGGCCTTTTTACGATGCTGAGAGGCCGCCCCTGCAGGGCTTCCTTTTTCTGGCGGGCTAGAGCCGTGATTAGGTAGCTGAATGCCCCTGGTCCCTTGGTTTCCTGCCTCGCCATTGTTGCTGCCAGCCTCCGGTCTTCTTGTTGCCGTGGCACCAGGCCCAGATGCAACCGGATGCATTAGTAAACCTTCCAGATACGTTAAAACAGCAGAATCCTGGTGTGTCTCAGGGCCAGGTTCCTCCCCATGAGTCATGTTCAATAGTAGGCAGCCCTTGTGTGGTAGTTGATGACTACTGAAGATGTCTTATCGAATGTTGTGCCATAGATGAAAAGTCCTAATTCCTAAAGACGGAGACGACGCTTCTCTTTATTTTCTTTTTTTAAGTTTTACAAACTGCAGCGCTGGATGTTACAATTTCCATCACACTGAGATCCAGATGGAATTCCTTTCTGTGTTTCTGAGACAAGCCGATGTTTTGAGCACAGACGCACAACCCGGAGGAGTCAGCAAATCCTCTTCGCTACCCCAGTGAAATGTTCCATGCCAGTGAATACTTTGAATGTCTGTCACAAGGTCCCGAAGGCTCCGTGTCGTCGTCGTTCTGCTCTCGTGCTCTCAGACTGGGCCGCACAAGAACCTGCAGCAGAGGGAGCAAACAGAGCAGAGTGTTAGAGGAAGTTCTACATGACAGCACATGACTAAGAGTATGTTACGTATTGTAGCATGCATTTAGGCTAAGCTCATAAACAGCGTCCTAACAAGGTTTATTTCTAAAAGTGAAAAAAAACCTACACTATTTAATAAATTCTATTTCATACATGTACATGTTTAGTGTTGTTCAGAATTTGTCAGAGAGAAAAAAAAGAAGCAAAATAAACTATTCCCTACAGGCGGGAGACAGAAAATCAACTCCAGAAAAACAGCAGGGAGCTATAGATTATATGAATTATGTCAGTAATTCCAAGCAAAGCCCGCCGTATGCGTCGTCACGTCCTGCTATGACACTTCCAGCAAACCTCTCGAGAAATGTGTCGCTGCTTGCTCTCATGCGTGAAGGGCTTTCGAGCGCCGCGCCGCTCATCAGTTGGAGAATTTCTGAGGATTATCCCCGCGCACGCACTCAAGGCACGGCTCGCACGATTCTTTCCTGCATGGTGATGGAGGCGGGCAATAGGCAAAGAGCTGCCCTTACCGCAGGAGCGGTGCGAGCAGGGTGGATCTAGACCAGTGCAAAAAGGGTCACACTGACCTGTAGCTATTTAAATGCTTGAAAAGGTTTCTCCGGGAAGGAGCTGAAAACTCACCGGGACCATGATGGTCACGGAATTTGCTGAGTGTTAAAGACTAAACTTTCACTGCTGTTATGGGATTCAGCATAACACTGTGTGGAAGTGATGCAGCTCCACGGGGTGTGTTAACTGCTCTTGGCCTGAAATGAATCCCAGCAGTGTGTTACACGATCTCACCTGCAACTATCTTCCTATCTAGGCCTGTGGCTGTGTCGTAGTCCACAGTGTCCAGGAGATTCACAGGGGTCATACCCCTCTGCCGTACTTCCCTCTTTACAGTCGCTTCCCTTTAAAGCCGGGGTCACACCAAATCGGTGCACACATCACATACGAAAGCTAGTAAATGCCATGAGGTTCCCCCCCTCACACACATTTAATCAACTCAATCAGGTAAAAGCATCTTGACATCATCCTTTGAACAAGCAGCAGGTGAAATTTAACTAAAAAAAAATAAAAAAAGAAAGAAAGATGCATACTATTTCTGACACGTACAGAATGCTAATGCGTTCAAGCGCGCCATTTCCGGACTCTGTAGGTGTGAAAGCTTATTCAGATCTAAGCTGCCCGTCATCGCTCGCTAACACTTGGCGAAAGCTGGCAGGTGTAAAAGAGCAGGAGTGGGAGGAGATATAGAGAGAAAGACAGAGAGAGAGAGAAAAAGAGAGAGACCTGGTGCACCTGTCAGGATGTGGCTCCACAAAGCTACAGCATCAGACCTCACGCTCTGTCAAATAGCATGACACTGCCGGTGCGCCGCGTGCTCAGAGACCCTGGACGTGAACCCTGTCAGCTCTGGTTCCACAAACAGCCCTCGCTTCCCTACTGTCAGAGCCACAGCCACAAAGGTTAATTAATACAGAACACTCCACCTTTCCCTGCGAGCCATTCAGTTGTCTTATCCTTCAAATCTTCCTGCCCGTGGCACTCGTGAGAAAGATGTAACCCGCGGTGAAAATAAAAGCTGGACAAGAAGAGGAGTGGAGAGAAGAAAAGAAAACGCCAGCGCACTTATTTCCCTTTTCTTTGCAAAACTGGGTTTAGCCTGGTCAGTCACGGCTAACCTTGGCAGACTCGTGTTATAGGACCACACATTTAAATCTCATGCAAATTACATTGAATTTGAAAGGTTAGTCAACAAGTTCAAGGCTGAAAAACAACAAGCACGGCAGAGAGGAAACCTGTTCAATGAATTATTTCAGACGAGGCTGAACCGGTCTCGGTTACTGCGCTATCCTAAGCCAGGTGACCCGGATTTAACAGCAACAAAAGACACTGGACCATCTGACATCTCGGACTAATCTTAATGGCCAGGATTAACTCTTTTTCCTTGCCACTGGCTTATCTCTGTTATAAAAAAGCAAACAAAAAAAAAAAAAAGATACCACCGTAACAACGAAGGCGAATAAACAAGCTTGTTTTTTTTTATATAATTCAGGTTAGCTGGGTATTTATATTATCCAAATAAAAAAAATAATTGGAAGGAAAAAAAATTTGACTTGAACCAAGTGGAGCAAAACATTCAGAAAAGCAAAATAGATTAAAGAAGGAAAATAAATGAAGTTAAGCCCTTTTCAGAGAAGGATTAAAACCAGATTAAATCGCAGCTGACATATGTTTTATCAGAAAGGATGAGGGAGTGTTTTAGAAAATGCTGTGTGACGACTAAATTCGTGTCATGTACTGTACGCCAGCGTATGGATATTCTTGCATGCCTCAACGAGACAAAGCCTCATTATTAAAGTATGAAACTAGACAGGATCTGGTGTGTGACTGATCATAGGGTAATGGGTGTAATACCTGAAATACATACTAACTAACCTCGACCTCTCGCACAGTGCCGCGACTTTACACGCCCCGCAATTTTGGACATAAAAACAGCAAGGGTGTCTCTTTCTATCTCTCACTCTCTCTCCTCGTTTTGTCTCGCCTTGTCTGTCTCTGTCTCCTTACCAGCCTCCAAGTAATTATCCTTTATCTCTGACAATGTCAACCAATAACACCCAACAGCATTTTAAGTGATTTCAACTCGCCGGTGGCAAGAGGGAAGCAGCGGCAGGCGCGAACGCTTTATCGTCGCGGGGTGCCTTTCCTCACTTTTTTCCGAGACACAGAGAACAGGAAGGTCACAACATTATCAGTGGCAGAGAGGCAATTTCCAGCTCAGGAGTTGGGGAGAAAATGGTCTGCGCTGCCAAAGCTGGACCTGATGCAAATGTCAGAGGTTGGCTATCTAAAAGCCGAGCTCCATCGCTCAACGTACGGGGTACAAGATTAATCATGTTGTTCTCTCTCTCTCTCTTTCCTTTTCCATCCAAAAACCAAAAATCATAATAAATTACTTCAGTTTTCAAAAACTTATGTATATTTACCTTATTTAAAACACAACCTATACATAAAAATAAAGAGGAAAACGAAAAGGAAGGGAGAAAATAAAAAGGCACATGATTCGTGGTGGAAGTCAAGGTCATTTCGAGACACTCGCGTTGATGCAACAGCTGGTGCCCATGCAAAGCGCTCAGTGTTAATAAAAAGTGACAACGCGGCCCTGGCTGTGTATATCACTAATATCGGACATGGGGCTGGCAGACGAGTGTGCCGCATTAAACGGTAAGTCAAGGTTAAAGGAATCTAAAGGAGGCACCCGAGGCTAAACACTTTTTCGATGATGTTATCTGAGGCCGGGTATTGCGCCAGAAACTCGACAGGCCTCCTTCGCTTAGGCGTTTGTAAATTTAATTATGATTCGCCGAGATTAGATCAAACAACAGGCTACCGAGCTGACCACAGAAATTTGCCCAAGTTTAATACAACGCCCAAAATCAGCTGATTGCTAAACTTACTTTTTTTTCCCTTCATTGAGGCTTTGCATTTAATCGTAGCAATAAAAGAATTTCAGGGACGATCGAATCGATCAAAAATCCAATCAAAGCAAAATGACACGATGATAATGAAGTGCCAAAATGGAAGGTTGAGGATTGTCTTTTGTGCTTGTGATCTGCTTTGATTAACAGAATATAGACGAAGACGCTCCTTGACACTGCCCGAACAAAAAAAGTCTGTTTGTAGGGTGGAGTCAAACCTGTTGCGGCTCCTCCTTCTTGGATGGAGTGGAACAATAAGTTCAACCTTGGGTATCTCAAGCTTTGTCTTTAATGTGGTGTTTTATGTTGAGTTTCCTTTTTTTCGATTCAAAATGAGGACGTCACAAATAAAAATCAACTTGTGATCACAAGGTCGCTTTTCCATCTTGTAAATCTTACTTTGGACAAGAAATCAACAAAAAGTCACCGCTTGTGTCTAACAATCTGCAGAACTAGAAACGAAAGCTAATTTGGTTACTACAATCCATGATCTGTGCGCAAGAGTGCTTGTAAAAGGTTCTTTAATCTTGACCTGTTTCCAAGCAAGCTAACTCGCCCATACACACAAAAATACACACTCTATTACCCTTTTACTCTATCATTAACCGTGCTGAACCCATGTTGCTCATCATTCTCCTCATTATAAATGTAAAAACACAGCAATCTAGGCAGGAAGAAAAAAAATAAATCAGCAAATGTGAATCTCTGGAGGTTTTTAAATCGCCACTTCATTGACAAAAAAAACCCGCATTGCAAGTTCCTACTCAAGATATCGAACAGTTCTCAAACTGGATGAATTCTGTCCGAAAAGGCCATCGTCGCAGCGCAATAAATCTCCGTCCATCTAGATTAAATATTCATTTCACGAGGTGCTCTTAAGGGATGGATACGTACGGGATGATGAATTGCCTACAATTTTATCCGGAAAGTCTGAGAAAAGTCAAAGCCGATCGCCAGAGCCGCGTACGCCTGTCTGCGCTACTCCGCGACATAAAATGAATGTTGCTGATACGACTCGATCTTAGATTTACGGTATAATGGATGCACTGCGGACCAGCCCGGGACGTTTCTGGAATACGCCGAGGCGGTTCGGATGACGGAACGGGGGAGGACTGTTCCTCCCGTTAGATGTGTCTGAGCGTGAGCTATGTCTCTAATACAGTTAAGTGCACTTAACCTATAAAACACACACACACACACACACACACACACACACACACACAAAAACCGTTGTGTGAGACCTCCTCGAGCCAGCTGGCAAGCGTGAGCAAGCGTGAGAGGCAGCCAATGAAATGCCAGACCACCGGAATGTGATTAGCCACTTCTCCCACACGCCTCTTCAGCTCTAATCACTGGAGTTTAGACTCCTCCAGACTTCATTTCAAACCACTCTCTGTCTCTCTCTCTGTCTCACACACACACATACACACACATGGTCCTAGTCTAATCACTGAAGCAGACTCCATTACTTTATCTAAGACTGATCACACACACACTCTCACACTCACACATGCACACCTATTCCTCAAATTCTGCTGAAGTGCCAAATCTGCATCCATCCATCACCTTTGTTCCTATAACACCACAGTTATCCAAACTGATCCTCAACCCGGGCATGCTCCTGACCCCCCCCCCCCCCCCCCAAAAAAAAAACATGCCTAGACTCGCCAACATGGCACGCTGTGCCGCTTTCCTGTTTACCACCTGACCTCGGAGACCGCATTTAGTACGATAACATCGATGGAGTGCCAAAAATTGGGGGAAAAAAAGGATTTAAAATATTCACACCTTGGGTTCATTTAGACCCGCCAGATCCACCACTTACTGCTTTGAGAAGTGGGAGGAAACGGAGAACCTGGCGAAAACCTGTACAGGCAAAGAGTAACATAAGCTCGGGATAAGACTTTTATTTACTGAAAACATTTACAACGTTGAGCGTACGATCGCGTGATGACGTAGTTCTTCTGGGTTTATACTCGGAAACTCATATTTAATACAAAAAATAAATAAATAAATCTACAACACTTTGCCCTACGCTGGTATTGTGCAAGACTTGCATTATCCGACTAAAAGTACAACCTTATCTATATCTTACATTTTATTTATTTGTTTTGCCTTTAGATTTTTCGTCCACAACAATTCCAACAAATAAAATTCACTCTGACAGCGCTCATATCTTGTGATCTAATTAAACAAGAAGTAGCAGAGCTGCCTTTCCCCGAGCTGTGAATGCAGATACAGGTAAAGTGTGCTGATCAATTTTCCCTACTGACAAGAACGCTTTGGCTGAATGCTAATGATTTCCCACTTTCTCTCTCCCTGGCATCCTCATATCTCCATTCATCCTCCCCCTCTTCCTCTCTGACATATTTATACATTTCGATCAGTGCCGGTACTAAAGGAGGGTTCTGTACGCTCTGCTGTTTGTGCTGCTGCTGCTAATCAAGGCCAGAGTACTGGATTAGAGGTCTCGCAAAGCTACACCCTGTTACACCACATGGTTACGGTTAAATCTGCACTGACCCTCACCGTGTCCTTATATTCCTCCTTTTTCCTTTTCTCTGCGTCTCAGGTGTGATAGATATTACCGGACAAACTTTGACTCGGTGAGTGTCTCGCAGCTGCACTGAGCCGTCTTGGCTGCTGTGAGACATTAAAATGACGTTCATTAGGCATGCAGCACACACACACACCTCGGGCGAGAAATCGGAGAGGCGAGCTGGAGCCTGACAGTAACGTCTGTCACACGCAGTACAACTGAACATCTGCGATTCTTACTTCTTCCCACCGACTAGCTAGTTCTTCTCCAGTGTCCTGATATACATATATATTCCAGTATGGTTTGAGAACCGATAGCATGTGACTCATTGTTTTCAAGCCACTGTCGAGACCACATTGTGCTTTTTATCTGTTTATTGTTGCAGATTATCTGGCTATAAGAACCTCCCAGATGCCACACCCGCACCCTGGTCTCATTTTATTCCACTTTTTAAGACTGCGGCTTGTCGTGTTAGACGCCCCTGAGTTTAAAATGTGAAAGAAAATCCTTTACCTCTGACACTGGAGATTCCTTCCCAAAACAAAATGTGGAAAAAAGACAAAACATTACCGGTTGTGCACCATGCACGTTTGGTGGCTCCTTTTAGATGTCCACTAAAGTCGAAGATCATAAGATTCGCGGATTAAAAAACGCTTGTATCGATAACGCTTAGAAAGCTTGTGTATTATTGGCTGGCTCAGCAATACAGGAGGCGGAACGTTTGTCTCCGTTTGCATCAGCAGGAATATTTCATTATGTACATAACGAGTGCCATTAATCGCTCCTAACAAGAGGACGCAACCTCACCTTGGCAGTCTCGCAGAGGTACAGCTGAGGGGAGGAGTTACCGGAGGGGGGACGTTTTAAAGCGAGAGCGAGAAAAAGAAAGAGTGTGTGTGAGTGAGAAAGAGAGAGAGAGAGAGAGAGAGAGAGAGAGGGCAGCAGGAACTCCACATCACCATACTCAGGAAACTGACTTCTTGGTGCTGATGTGTGAAGACAGCCAGCGGCAGTGAGGGCAGAACGAACGAAAGACTAAGGGATGGTGAGGGTGACAGAAAATGAGCTGAGAGGAAGGAGAGAGAGAGACTACAATGACAGAAGCGCCCTTGACATACTGACATCATGTGACACTGTCATCTGCCACCTGGCAAAGAACCTCCACCTTCTCATGACCTCATCCTCTGGTGAATCCCTCCCACTTTGCCCTAGAGCCCCCCCCTAACTCCTCTAGAGCTGGCGGTGAAGGTCGTGCAGGTCTATGTGCCCTCATCTGTAATCCTCCTCTATTCGTCAGCGGCCGTGCTGCGAGGAGAGAATGCCCAATTAGGCAGCTGTCACACAAACCGACGGCCGCACAAAACCATCCCTCTGTCAGGCGCCTGCGCAGCTGCGGGTGCCAATTACAGCACGGCTCTCCTCGTACTACCCCAGGATCTGGCCTGCCTGTTTCCCTTCGTCTTACCGCCAGGCCAAAATGAGAAGGAGAAGAAGAATATCATGCTGTTTGCTTTGGCAATAGACCAATACTGAGGATTTCTTTCCAAGGATGGGGGGAGTGTTTATGCCGTAAAGCATATCTGCCTCTCTGATGCAATAAATAATTTAGGTAACACTTCTTTTCTGAAACATTAAAGGAAGAACAAGTCTGACCTGAACACTCTGTAAGTCATAAGTATAATCGATTTATCCTAGTCAGAGTTGCGGTGGAGCTTCAAGGTACTTCAAGGTAAGTTTGGTGTGGTTTAGAAAGCGCGTCTACCACGAGTTTGCGAGTGCCCGAAAACAAAAAACTTGTTGGTAAAGTTGGTCAAAACAGTGCGTGTCTGGGAAATCCTAAGAAGAAACACTACCTCACCGGTACATCCAAGGATGCGGCGTATATCAATTGCTGACAAATTTGTTGCGACCGGACGATCCATCATCTCCAAACACATCTGCTTTGAGTAATAGGAAAGCTAATCTATAAAAATGAAAGGGAACGAGTTGGAGGGCAGCCTGAGGGAGATTTACGGTCCGGAGGATCGGGACCGGTAGCGGCGTTTATCGATCTTTAAACGTCCGCTTCTCCGTTTAATCAAGCGGCTGGGAGGAAGGGGGAAAAACAAGAAGAAGAAGCCAAGATTCGGACACCGAAATGATTTACAGCACTGCTGATGGTGCTGGTCAAGCACATGGTCTCGAGTCGGGCGCAGAAGAAGTTCTAGAGTTTGTACGGACTAGGATCTCGGAACGGATGCTCTGTCAGATCAGAAGACGTTCTGTTACTCGCGCCTCGGAGATGATGCATGTTCTCACCAAACAGTTCAATCTAAATCATTTTATTCCCAGCGGGGTCGCGCACATGTCTTCACAGGGTGACGGTGTTGCTGCTGCTTTCTGACAGGCTGATTTAGACTTTCGTCTGCAAACTTCAGTCATAATCAGAGCAATGCCTTAAAAAAAATAGAAAAAATCCCAGCATTACACCGTCTCTGTAGGTGCTGATGACGACCTTGATGAAAATCTCTGTCGAGTTGTGAGAAGCTGTGTGAAGGATCAACGTGAGGAGGATTTAAGGAGAAACGACAAGGGAGGGGGGCTGTTTAGACAGTCGTGAAGTCGAGCTGTGTGTGTGTGTGTGTGTGTGTGTGTGTGTGAATATACCGTGGCAAGCAAATCTGAATGGTTGTCTCTTTAAATAACTTTAAGACCTCTTCTTGTGCTCATGTCTATTTCATCCAGGTTAACACACACCCACTCACCCACACACACCCACACACACACATGCACACACACGCATTCTGGCACTTCAAAGCCGCCTTGGCGTCTTTCAGATTTGCCAGACAGAGAGTGGGAGGCAGTCTTTTATCACAGAAACAAAGGTTACTGTGCCGCACAAAACAGCAGATCTGGACCTGGAGCCCCATGCCACCGAGGGGGTTAAATCCCCTATTCCCTTCCGCGCAGGGGGAAAAGTGTGTGTGTGTGTGTGAGGGGCATGATGGATTTTACAGTGCCCCTCTTATCCTCCCCTCCCCCCATTTCCTGTTGTTCCTGAATGTCACGGGCAACTGAGTGTGTGAGTGTGTGTGTTTGTGTCTGTGTGACCTTGAGCGGCATCGCTGGCACGACACGGGCTGTCTTGCCTGCAGGCGTCCTTGAACTGGATCTGCAAGACAAAAACCTTTCACGCCGTCTGATAGACATCTCGAATCTCCTTCGGCGTCTCGCTCTTCCGAATCTGCCCTCGCAACCCCTCCCCCCCATACCCCTCCTCCCCCCGGTGGGAACGCCGTTATCGGGATCTCTTTAACCTTATGAAGATACCAGCGGAATTTCAAAAGGCTTGGACTGGTTTATTTTTAATCTCCTGCGCGAATTCCCGCTAATTCAGTGTGGATGGATGGATGCATGGATGGATGGTGATGGGTGGAGGTGGTGAGGGTGATCCGAGAGTGTGATCCGGGATGGTGCTAAACCACCACCACTGCTTGTCTTATCTCAAAATAATAATAATAATAGCAATAATAATAATAATAATAGGCGCACGGTCATGGGCGTGATGCAACCTTGGAACATGGTAAGCCTGGAAATGAGCCTTAACACGATTTGCTGAACAAGCTACAGCTGCTGACAAGAAGGAGTTTCGTGACAAACCAAGCCTCAGATCGGTGGTGGGATCCCTTACGCTTCAAAAGTGCTCATAATTTGTCTCCCCAAAAAATCTAAACAAACAAGCAAACAACAAAAAAAAAACCTTTACTGCAGGAAGTGGGTTCTGCAGAAGAGGGATGAGAATGTTATCACTATGCAAATACAGTGCCCTTGGAAGCACCAGCACGCCAAGCCAAGGTTCAGAGTATTAAACAAATATTTGGACTGCCCTCGATGTCTCTGCTGCTGAAGCATGAAAGGAGAAACGAGGCGTCTCATCATAACCACGGGTAGGATGCTCGTTCTTTGCGGGAGACCTCGCCGAGTCGGGGTCCGTTCTGGCCGGCTACGTCGGTGCGACCTTTTCCCGACTGTAAAGCTGTCGCCTGGGTTCTGCAATCCTGCTGGAAACCATCTGCTCCGCTCTCGTTCTCTATGACGGATTCCGAGATGGCGCGTTCTGCGAGACTCAGCTAATGGAAAAACTGATCTTTGCTCTCGCGTGTAAGAACAGATCTCAATTTTTTTTTGCCCCGGAAGCAAACAAGATGCTTATCCTTAGCACATATGTGTGTGGTGTGTCATTTGGTTCGAGGGCCTTGCTCACCTGTGTAAATATAGCGCGCTTTCAAAACGAGCGACTTGAGGTTCCATTAGCCTGAGTGCTTGTGGGCGCTCCTACACTGCATGTCACACTTCGGTGTAATAACTCAAGCACTAAAACACACACACACACATGATGGGTCAAAGTCCTTTGGACTTATGCTATACTGCTTGGTCAATGTGGCGAAATGAGATGTGCACAGCGTCAATAAGAGTCACGGTGCCAAGGATAAGGCTCTAAAAATTCCAAAGTCCAATACGAAGTCTTGGTCCTTTGTATATTTTGAAAAGCCTCCGTCCGGTCGTGTTAATAGGATAAAGTGTTCATAGGCTACAACCTATATAATAAAGCCTGCATGAATGGACCATCACGTATTCTGTAAAACTATTTAACTTGGACTTAAACCGTAAAAACATCCAACATTTGTAAGTTATTATTTCTGGTCTGGTTTTCTTTTTTTCCCCTTTTCATTTAAAATTGCACTATGATTGGAATGAAAAAAAAATAAAGAAAGTTAAGGGAAGCATTATATCTTTTTTTACAATGAGCATTTCTGCAGGGCTTTGGTGCGCTCGCATATAATGGACTCGAAAGAGAGAGAGAGAGAAAAAGCGAGAAAAAAAATGCACAACTCGGGGCATATAATCTACGGTTCATTTGCAGCTTCCTCCACGATACGACAAGTCGTTTACAAGATGTAGCCTTTGCCGCTGACCCACTTCCATGTAGCAGCGTCTGGAGACGAGGCCCTGCTCCCCGTCTGACTGACGACAGCTCTGCCACCCTCTGCCTTCGTGAACTGTGAGAAAAATAGGTCGCCATGACCCACTTTTCCCTCTGTGTGTGCGATTGTGTGTGTGTGTGCGATTGTGTGTGTGTGTGCGATTGTGTGTGTGTGTGCGATTGTGTGTCTTTTTCTATGACAGCATGTGAGGAGAGCTGCAGAGTCCCGATCAGGCACCTCGAAGCGAGCTGGAGAGAGGGGGGAGAAAAACAGAGAGAGAGAGAGAGAGAAAGAGAGGGGACCATGGGAGGGAAAAAAAGAAGAAAAAAAAGGAGAGACAGCAAGACAGAAAAGTCTACCTTCATTAACCCCGATGTGGCGAGAACAAGCTCACAGAAATACGAAGCTCTTATCGGGCTTCATAATTAATTAAACGGGATTCGGGCAGTGCAATCACTTCATTCCTTTCTCCGTTTCCATATCCTGTTCGTTTCCTTCTGCTTGCGAGCAGCAAGAGCGAGGAACGCATCAGCGCCTGATCCTGGGCGTATCCAGAAATGCCTGTCCTAACGGACTGACAGGTTTACTCATTAACTTCCAGTGTACACAAACACAGCTTTCCGGATCCCTGGAGCTTTACCGAGGATCGACGGCTTGTCTCTCAGTCTGCTGAGACACAGGAAGAGAGAGAGAGAGGGAGAGAGAGACAGAGAGAGGGAGAGAGAGGGAGAGAGATGTTCGCCGATAATGCAGACGCAAGCTTTCTCGCCCCCTGCGATGATCCTCTGTGTGATCCCAGTAATATGAGAACATGTTTCCAGGCAACACAAACAGACAAATGGTCAGATATCGATCCTGGTCGCGGCATCGGCACGACGACGACCCATGTTCATTCTTCCTCATCCCTGCATAATGCATAACCCGTGTGCATACGAAATGCCTTGGCGTAAACAAACAACACGTGTGTGAGTGTTTAAAGTGTTTAAAAAAGCATTAACCTTCCTGACTGTTTTTAATCCAAGGACAAATACGTTGTAGGACCAACAGTTTGCAGACACCACACCATCACACTTTTTTAGACTTTTTTTTTTAATAAACATATATATATATAGGGCTCAGGATCGTACAGTACGGACAAAAAGACATCCTTTTTTTCCAGCACAAAATATGATTGCAATATGATAGACTGGATTATAGTTCATTTTAACCAACTATACTAACATGACTGAGCAAAAAAAAAAAAAAAAGTGTTACATAGGCAAAGATATTGCACAGATACACATGAGCAGGTGTTTTTATCGCTGTATATGTTTTTTTTTTTTACGACTAACAATATGCTCATTTTAAGAGTTTATAATTTTCGTATTGTTATTCATGGTAAAATATACACATTTTAAAAGTAAATATAACTTTCATCTGACACCCAAATACAGTAAAACTGAATAACACAGTTTGCGAGTGTTTCGCAAGACAAGCAAAGATTTTTAATAAATTTTGACTTGGAAAACGAGCACGTCTTGGTTTTCGAGTACCGAGAATCATGTATCATGCATGTGCGTCTTGTTTTCAACGATTTTTCTCTCTCTTGTGCTACAGAATTGTGGGTAATCGTCTTCCCTGCTGGGTCTTAGTGCGCGTCTCTTACTGGTATAATTAACATCCGTGCACGCGTGTACTGTTTACTATAACACTGTGACCACGTGTGTGTGTGTGCGTAAAACATTTTATTTTGTGTCTGTATGCGTGTGTGTACAGTGCGCGTGTACAGCAAAAGCAAGTCTCATTAGAGAGGTTAAAGATCCATTTTCTACCAGATTCTCCGAGTCTGGAGAGAATCTATATCAGCCTGCTCTTTGTGTCTGTGTAGGCGCACGTCATTGGACACTGTGTCAGCCACACACTCACACACCCCTCCTACCCTCCTACTTTCGCCTTCACAGACACATACAGATACACACACACACACACTCTGTTGCGATTCTTTTTAAAGGTAAAGTGCAGGTTAAGTTTTATTTTTTTTTACTTTACAGCAGTGATTACGTTATTGTGTCGTTCACGCGAGCGTCATTAGAGAGATTTCTTTGTTTATGTTTATGTTGTGTGCGCGCGTGTGTGAAAAGAGTGAAGGAAGGTTTAAGATGAGACTGTGTAAGATGAGAAGGGGAAGGGGCTCCTTAATTCAGTTTCACACACACACACACAGCGCCTGCGCGCACAAACGGAAACACTTATCTGTTGGGAATTATTTTAAAGGTAAAGTTCAAGTTATTTTTTTTTTCTTTATATTTTATTATTTATATTAATTATTTTTATGTATTTATTTTTTTGGGCTTTGGAACAAATACTTTAAGTTATTATTATTTCTTATGGGAAAATTTTATTTGGTTTACGAGTGGTTTTGAAAACCTACCTCATACCTGCACACATGGTTCCATATAAGCACATTTATATATTTATTTTTTTCAAATCATCCTTCACCTATGCTGCGTTGTTCTAAGTTTTAAGGCACTCAACCTCAAAAAATTTCCAGGTTTAGTCTGTGTATGCTGTTATAATATGCTTGGGTCTTTCAAGAAGGCTTTGCATTAAATTCTGCTTGGTTTATCCACTCAGCTACAAGAGCATTAGTGACACCAGGCTCTGATGAACTGGACTTAGAATGGAAGGCAAAACCAAACATTTCTACACAACTAAAGTTTGAGGAGAGATCACATACATACAAGTGTGATGGTTGGGTGTTCGTATACCTTTGACCCCACATGGTCCTCACTTTGGTATAAACTTCCTCTGTGCGTCTTATTTTAGGTCGCTCTGTTATCAAATGTGGTTGCGGTCTCTGACATCTATCGCTCATCTCAAAGGGCATCCGTAAGCCGGTGAATCATTGCTCGTTGACCTTATTAAACCCGTTTTAATGTATTTAGGTCGGGCCCTGCCTCGCCGCCGTCAGCATGAAGGTCAGCCCTGAATGGAAGGGGGCAGGTGGCTTAAAGGGAGGATCGGGCTAAATCCGAGTCGTCCGGCCTTGCTGAATCAGACTGTCTCTGCGTCATGTCTCCGGCTGCTCTACTCCAAATACTCGTCCTTACTTTCATAAATACGCCTAATATTTCATGATCCCCAAGTAGCAGGAAATTACCTCAGTCGGGCACCAGGACATCCAAAATGCTTTTTTGTTATGGTTGCCATTGGAAACAAGCGCCTACTAACGAGGAAATTGTATTACAAAATGTGCCTCTAATCTAGCTACATCTGCCAAGATGAATTAATTGATTCTGTTTATGTCTGGAAAAAAAAGTCTGGAGAGAATCCATGATAGAAAATTTCTCCTAGAATTAAACAACACCTGGTAATAACAACAGTATAACAAACTCCAGAGCTCGTAACCTCATGACTGGGCTGATAACGACAGCGCCTTATCGCTAGACAACAAATCTTCCAACAAGTGCGTTACACAAAGTTCAGCACGGCCTCTTTGTGAGGAGGAAGGTCACATGATTGAACCTTGTTTTGGATTGTTATTTAAAAGCCTCTTCGGTCAAGGTCAGGTTAGCCTTTAATGCCTGCTCTCTACCCACGGCTTAGCCTTGAGAAGCATGGAGTGGCTCGCTAGGACGAGAAGGGGCGCATTTATCTTCCCACGGCGCCCAAGGACGTCGCTGCAGTAGGAGCTCTAACAAATTCCGCTAATTGGGATGCAAGGAAAGTAGGCGCGGGGCAAGGATGAGCGCTTCACCGTGTGGAGCGCTGAGCCAAAAATCGCGGCTGGCTCAAGCGGCTCGGGAAAAAAGCCAAGCAGCGCAGTGTGATGTGATGTGTTGCGGTGTGCTGCGCTTGCGCGGTCGTAAACAGACGGCTGTGAACGCGCAACACGTCCTGGTGTGAGTAAATTCCTCGTCGGCATGCACAAAGAAGGACTGTGTGGCGGGACTTCATCAGCGCCGCGCGGCTGACTGCGACCTGGGGAAAGATATCCACTCTCTGCCATCTATCGGCGCTGGAGAGGTGTCCCTTGTTGCTCGGCAACAGCACAGTTCACTTTAACCCCTGAGCAGAGGCTTTTGTGCTCCGACAGCAGGAGCTTGGTGTCAGTCAGCTTTAGGAAGTGAGACAACTTCATCCCTCGCAGCTTTTTTCATGTGGCTGGAAAGGCTTAGGTTTTCAAGAACGCCAAGTTTCTGAGCTGTGCAGGGGAAAAAAAATGTAGAACGTGACAAGACTAGCAAGTTAAACTGGGACGCTGACAAAACCAGACTGTGAAATGAGCGAGTGACTGGTTCTAATAGGAGAGGACAGTCCTCTAATACCCCCATGTGGAAACAGAGGGTCTGTAAACACCTGATATCCATCCTTCTGGAGAGCAAACACCCTCAGATAATTACTTTTTAACACTCTGAGGTCACTTCGTTTAAGGCCCTAGCTTTTAATTGCACTTCTACTGGCTGCTTTTCCTTGAACGTCTTAATGAAAGAAATAAACTTCAGCAACAAAATCTCTACCTCATGACTGGCACCTGAAGCTTCTGGCCTGTCTCGCACTTTTTTATTCTTTTTTTTCTTTATTCATAAATCCTTAAAATCCCTCCTTTAAGTTAATTGCAATTTGAAAGCAAAGCTTCTAAAGAACGGATCTTTCGTCATGTCCCAGTAGGCCCGGGCCTGTACGTGTGCGCAGTCTCCCACACACACACACACACACACAACGTATAAGTCGGGTCGTTACGTAAATCTCTTCCCGCCACAGCTTACTGCACCAGACGCTGTGTCCTTGCATCGGCTTTGAAGGTTCCCAAAAGGACGGCTGTGCTAAGAAGTTATGAAGGACAGAGCCGGTAATAGGCTGGCTCTGAGACGGCCTTGGACTTTGAATTCTCCGGCAGACAGGTTCATGCATCAATCCTTCAGCTTTACACAGACAAGGCACTCACCTTCGAGACTCAACTCAACAGGAATGAGTGGCATTTCACTTAGCCGGACCTCTCTCTCTCGCTCTCTCTCTCCCACTACCACACCAGTCCCCCAACCCAACCTCTCTCTCCTTCCCTCTCTCTTACTTGATGTCTTGCACCTGGTGTTTTAATCAATGGCAGTGACCACTATTTTCTTTCTTAATAAGCCTATCTAAGAAAGTTGTAGATCTACTCTGGACGTAACTGTATTATATTAAACCATAAACTACAAAAGTAACCAAGGTTTATCTTTCCCATAATCAGCACCTTTCCATATCTTAAATTCCCTTAATTTTATTTGAGTGACATTTTTTTTTTTTTACCATATAGAAAAAAAAATCCATGAGGTTCGGTAGAAGTTGAAGCTGTACCTCGATTTCAGACCCAGGATTTTAAGCGATCTGCTCGGGTCCCTTTGGGAACGCTCGGTGGATGCCGCTGCCTGGCACAGATATTTCACAGCTGCTGTTTTTAAATGGGTGATGACGGCACGGGTGGCGTGCTTAATTTATCTGACCTGCATCTTCGCCCGGGACTGGAGCACAAATTCAGCAAGATGTAAATTATTACCAGTTAAGAGATTGGGCACGGATCAATTCAAAAGCTTGCTTGATTTCCCTTATTCTGAAAGAACTTTTTTCCCCCAACCTTAAGCCATGTGTACTGATTATCAGGGATATGACAAGCGAGTTAGTTTTAACTCCTAGTATGGGGACAACTTGTATTTATGCACGGTTTCATCTCCCGGTGTGGAAAGGGGCCGTAACACAAGTGGAATAGTTGGCATGATTTTTAAGGTGAGAATTGCCCAGGCATTGTTTTCCTCCTTCACGTCTCTCGCTCTTTCGCTCTGGCACTATTCCCAAGCATGAAAAAACAAAAGATGATGGGGTCATTTACATTTTCCGAGCGACCATCAACACCACGGGTGAGTCATTCTCACACTCCGACAGACCCGACAGCGATGCTCGCGCTCCACGTGATCGAGCTGAGACCGGCTAAAACCTATTAAGTGTCACATTTACGTACAAGTCTGTTAAAAAACTGAAGAAGCTACCTGGAGGTCGTTGCATAAACGCGTGTGTTTGCCTCGAAAACAATTACTCAAAATTAGCATATAGATTTGCATTGTTTTGTTGTAAACATGATGGATCGAGGGGTGTGTACGCAAATATGTGCTGATTTCAGGACAGAAAAGAGAAGCTCTTTTTTTTCTTCTTCTTTTTTCTCAGAGACGAATGTGAGAAGTGGGGTGATTGCTCACAGAATACACATCCAGCTCCGGCTCTGACTCTGATTCATCCCTGAAAGGTCAAAAAAACAAAAGCACTCCCCGAACAGCCTGGCGTTAGCAATTCCTTCAGCTTTTTAGGAGTCACATTCACGCATTAAACATGTTTTGGATACAGAAACCAGAATGAGGTCACAATCATCAAATTCTGGGACGGCTGAGACACCAAGTCCGACGGATCGCCGTGATTTACGATCTGAGGCTCAATATAACCCATGATTCATACTACGCTCAAGACAAACACCTATCGAACCCGAATTCCATTTTAGGACAAAACCCCTCTCCTCTGTTGCTTTTCTTCCCTTTCCTTCACCTGAACTAACAGCAGCAGCCTTAAAACACCCAGCGCCCCGCAGTAACCTTTTGACTCTGACCTTTACAGCCTCTTCTTATTGACTGAAGCTGCAGGAAACCTCATGACAACAATAAACGCGGTCCAAAATCCATAGAAAATCTTCACCAGACATGACGATTTAAAAAAGGAAACACAGCAGCACTCATGCTCGACTCTCACTTTGTTTTCAACAGATCCTTCCGTTCATCTTTTACTATTTCAACATAAAATATTTCCCTTTTTTCTTTCTCTAAATAATCAAGCAGACATGGACTTTTGTTTTGTTGTCCAAATAGTTCCTGGAAAACACTATGAAATATCATTTCACTCTAATGAATAAATCCTCCAGTATTCTGATTTAAATGAAATGTTTGTTTTTCACAATCCATCTCCTTGGTCATTTCAAGATTTCTTTTAGTTTTCATTCGAATAAAAAGTTAATCTTTTCAGAAACTCTGAAAAACTTCCTAGTTTTTTTTGTCATCACGTGACACCTTTCACACGCTTACTACACTTACTTCTTTCCTTTACCTGAAAAGGGTTTTACAAAACCTTTTGCTGTAACACTTTGTAGAAATACTTTAATTGCTCTGTGGTTTACCTTTGTAAAATAATGCTCTTGAAGCGGTTTTCGATTCTGTTCCTGGCACGATTAAAATAACAAAATATCTCTGATTAACCATAGCTCGCAAAGAAACTTCCACTTTGGTTGCAAGTGCACAGTGATTTTTACATACACACACACCACACACACACATACATATATATATATATATATATATATATATATAAAGAAAACACAACCAGACACTTGAAAGACAATTAGCATGCAGGAAAGTCATTTCTATAAGCTGTTACATTAAAAAAAACAGAAATAAATTAAGATTATTCATTTTTAGATATCAAACATTGAAGTGGTTTCGACATTTGATAAAACACGAAGCTCCGCCCCAGAATCTTACTTGGGTCATATCTTTTTTTTTTTTTTTTTTTATCAAACAGACATGGAATAATAATGACGGTAAGGAAGAGGTGATGGGTTGACAATCTTTTTTTTTCTTCCTTCAATTTGTTCTTGGAAAACATTATCCAATATAATTTCACTCTAACAAATAAATGCTCCAGTCTCCTCTTAATCTCAATGAAATGTTTGTTTTTTGCAGTACATCTCCATTGTTATGTCAAAATAGCTTTTATTCTTGGTTTATAAACAGTGTCCAAAAAAGTAAAAAGTAAAAAATAAAAAACGACATAACCAAAAAACGTAACCAAACACATAAACACGTGTTTAAACGCATTATCTCAGCAACTTAACCCCAACATTTTACACATTTTACATACAGATATGTTTATCTGTAGCTTTACAAGTAAAAAAAATTGCATATTTAATTAGAAACGAGGGCGATAATTATGAATAAACTCCGCATTGAAATAGAAAAGGCGGGATTACAGAAAATGTCGTTAAAAAAATACACATTTAAAACAATTTGTTGCGACCTGACGTCACCAACGTTAGCCTGAAAGCTAACCATCCCAGAATGAAGCTTTCTCGGTTGCCATGGCAATCGACCACTGCCTGTGGCTCCGTCCCAATCCGCGCACTTCAACTCAAAAAAAAATAGTGCGTCCCACATTAACTGTAATTAACGGTGTATTATTTATTTACAGACGGTGTACACACACTAAACCACACGGCCGTAAACTGAGTCTCGACTGTTACAACGAAGGAGGAAAAAAAAAAAACGCCCAAATTCACTTGGCACAATAATAACAACACCTGGCACCGTCTCGTACACCAGCTGCTCAGCTCGGCTCGGCTCGGTTCGGTTACCTGCGTATGGAATCCGCGCTTCGTGTCTCCGAGGCGTCAGGTGTGAAAGCCGTCCGCTCCGGCGGTGTGTCAGTCCATAAGCAGTCCTTACTCTGTTCAAGTCAGCGCTGAAGTGCTCCCGCTCGGAATCCCCGCCTGCCTCTCGCTCTGTGTGTGTGTGTGTGTGTGTTCAACTCCGCAATGTGCCCTCTAGTGATGAGCGATTCGTGAGGGAGTCGATTCTTTTGTTATTTGAGCGACTCGTGTGATTCGAACGCGTAGTGACGTCAGCGCCTTACTTTTATTTACCAACGATCAAAGGGGAGAAAGAAAACGTTACATAGGACCAAAGGGATTACTGGAGATCTTATATTCAATATATTAACTGCCATGAACTCTGGCTTATTCCTAATTAATACTGCATTTACAACAAAACTAAAGTTTATTTTGTGGCCCTGAACCTCCAGGATCCGGGTTCGATACAAGACCAGCTTCAGGTCCCGCCTCTGTGTGCATGGAGTTTGCAAGCTCTCCTTTATGCTCGGTGGGTTTCCTCCGGGTACTCCGATTTCCTCCACAGTCCAAAGACATGCTAATTAGGATAATGGTTGGCGTTCCCAAATTTTTCTCTAGTGTAAATGAAACTGTGAGTATGTGTGTGTGTGTGTGTGTTTGTGTGTGTGTGTGGGTGGATTGGCAGGGTGGATTCCAGGGTTTACACCACCTCGTGAAATTCCAACTCTTTAACCACCTTGATGTATCTCACTTCTTTAGTATTGATAACATCAATATTTTATTATGAATATTCTGAAAATAAACCTCTTGAAAATTTTTAATATTTATTTTGTTTTGAATGTAAAATTCTTCATTCATAAACTAAGATTTTTAAAGTAAAATCTGTCTTCCCACCTATTTATTTGAACAGAAATTAACTCACTTCTTAAATCTATTAAACTAATATAAAAAATGTAATAAAAAGAACAATAGACTTCTACAATTCTACAACATTGCTTTGAATTTACGAAAATGTGTCTCTTGGTAATATCTCTCCCACTGTTTGTATTTTATAATAGTGTCATTTTATTCTATTGTAATTAATGTGTATTGTATTCTATTTTGCATTGTTTCAAATTATTGCAAAAAAAAAAAAAACACAACAAAAAGAATAAACCATGGATAACAATTAGTTGGCGTAATATGATTATTCCTCTGTATGAGCATACTATAAAGTGTTTTTTTTCTATTACACCACAGCATCCTTTTTATATTAACTAAAAATTGTATTTATAAATACATTATCAACCTCTTGTGTTACAGATATGTTAATTTATAGCAAATAAATAACAATCATTAATAATCTTTCAGTCTTCTGATTATAAAGAAATGTTTGTTTTATTATATCTCCTTTGCCATTTCAAGATTCCTTACATTCTAATAAAAGTTAATTCCAATAAGTTATTCTAATAAACTTTTCAAAAAATCAGACCTCCCTTTAATTCATTATCACATAACAATTTTCATTAACAACCAATTTATGGACACATCACTACTCTCTCAAAGTTTAAAAGTAAAAAACAAAAAAAGACATTAAAAAACCCTGGGAAAAAAAATCTCAGATTGTTACGTTACCAAGAAACTGGCCCATGCTGAAGACTTCCTATGCTAAAACATGCTATTATGAAGTACTGATAAGAACCTGACATGATTATTGTTCAGTATGAGAACACCCTGAAGTTTTTATTTCCCTTACACCACAGCAGACTTTTAAAACCACATTCATACATACATACATACATACATACATATATCCTCTACATGCATGAATTTAACATTATGGAAGATCTACAACACCATTTCCTGCTATTTCATCACCACACACTTGTGCTTTCTCTTTCCTAAAGTAAATAACACACACACACACACACTTGAAAGAAGAAAGTCTCAGCTTGTCCTGTTATCAAGAAAATGGATCATGTTTATAGACACAGGTTGGAAAATAATCAACAATTTTCCTGTATGAGATTATTAGAATTAAAAATGCTTTCTTCTCCAAATCTATTACCTTTAAAACAGTGTTAAGGTGGATGTGAGATCCTGGGATGTAAATGG